>NW_003547490.1:9011-14564 GCF_000090795.2 Amphimedon queenslandica | reverse complement strand
CCAGATTACTGGTACGTGTGTTTTCAACATAAGCTACAGTCTGTTTAGCTGAACATTTCTCATCATAAGAAGCAGGGGCACCATCCTGAGCATAAGCACCAACTGATATAGCATATATACTCTGGGAATAACCATCAGCTGCACAAGTGTCAAGCTCAAATCCTCCTCCATTTCCAGCAGCAAATGTAACAATGTTCCCCCTACCATTTCTCCCCTTTTGTTAATTATAATTAATGTACAATTAATGCATTGTTTGTTGCAATATTCTTTCCTACCATTTCAGCTCCTTCTTTCAATGCTAATGATGACAGGTATCCTGGCCCACCAATAGTGAAACCTGAATCAGGTGGTCCCCAACTGTTACTGTAAATATCAATATTGTCACGAGAATAACTGAGAGCAGATGAAACAGTTATATCTGTGATATCTCCTCCCAATAAACGAAGACCTGTTATAATTAGATAGGTAATGAATGGATAAAGTATATGAATTCAATCCCCTTACCTGCCACAGAGGCATCATAAGCTACACCTACTCCACAAACATTATTATCACGGGCCATGACAATTTCACCAGCACAAGCAGTTCCATGAGATGATCCACTTGGAGGAGAAGGATCACTAATATTTTCATTAAAATTATAACTGGAAGCTGACACCTACAATTATATCAAAATAAAAAGAGGGAGAGATGAAAATTAAAATATATAAACTAAACAAAATGTACTTTATTGGTAACTAACAGAATAATATTTATGATAATATATTTATAATAATAATAAATAATATTTAGTACTAATTAAATTAATTTATAACTACCGTATAGCTGGAAAAGTTTGAGGGAATTATATTTTGCAATTTTTTTACCAATATAGCAAATTTTGATGTTTGTGGAATTTAATTTTGCTGGTGTAGGAGTAAACTGTTGATACATCCATTACCTATAATGCTTTGTGGAATTAAATTATGTGCTTTTATGATGAACGGCAAACAGCAAAATTGAATTTCAGCAAATATTTCCAGCTGTACGGTAATCAAAATATTTAGCATAACTTGGCAAGCTTGTAAGTCCATTCATAAAATTGATTATCTCAATGCTCACTTACATAGTTATTCCTTAGGTCGGTATGATTATGTTGCACTCCTACACAAAAATGACTAATGCCAACTCTAGAATGTATCATCTTACCATCATCCACGACACCAACTAATATTCCATTTCCAGTATATCCTTGTATCCATGCTGGTTCTGCATTCAGATCAAGGTAAAGGTTTGTCTCATTCGTCTGACCAGTATTGTTCTACAATAAAAATCCAGCTCTGAATAATCTTAGTGAACTTTACTCAAATTGATAATATACTATTATTTACAGTATATCTAAATATGGTATTATCAAGAGTAAATAATACTTAAATAATGCTATTATTGATAGTATATTGATAATACACTATACTCTGACTAATACTATCTATTATACTATTTACGATGTTACTTACAACTGTCCACTGACTGCACCACAGTGGATCTGTCTGACATGTTGGTTGAATATACTTCTTTTCCCAATTATGCAAACTCTGCTGCTGTACATACCCTACCTGCATGAAGATGTAGTTATACTCTGATACAGTATGTACATGTACTCAAGTATAAAAAAGAATATTAATTATTAATAACAATAATTACAAGCATGATATGAGACCATTGTAATGTATGTAGTAATGAAAACACATTCCTGTAAAAAGGGTACATAAAAACATCCACTTTCTACGAAATGAGAGTAACAAGGAAAAGAAAGAGGAAATGAAAGAGAGGAAATAAATGAAATAATGAGTACAAAAAATGAATAATATTATAATAAGATAAACAAATAAGATAATAAGTACTCATGAGATCTAATGCAAACAGTAGGTACATCACAGTTGCAGATATCACATAGTCCAGTAATAATAAAATGCCACATGATAGCTTTGCCATTACAAGTAAGGAAAGAAGGAGTGTCAAATTACTTTATACCACACAAATAATCAAACAAAATTACTTTTTTTGCGCTAAACCAAAATGTATTGGTACATGAGCAGAGCTGTAAAATCTGCCGACTAATTTCTATATATATCCATTGTAAATGCAGTTGGAGCAGGAAGAACAAATAAACATTTGTAAAGACCTGTGCAAAAATATTTGTTGCCAACAAAACAGCAACATGTTGCCAAGGCTTTTTATTCTTGAGAACATTTTGCGACAGTAGCCGCAAAATTTTTTAGCAAAATGTTGTCTAGTGTATGCTTGGCTTCACCTTTATCTCTGACTTGAGGGCACTTGTCATGTATTGCACTTCAGTACCAGATTTAATGTTTTCATTAACGCTGTGAATAGAGGAGCTCATTTTAAAATGATAAATATTAGCAAAGGCACCAACCTGGCAATGATAACAATTATAATATTTCATTAAGTGATATTTATCTCTTACTCTTCCCATGTTAGTGAAGCCATGTCTCTCTGCAATCTCATTAGCAGCTTCAATTCCACCATGAACCTCAACAGCCCAGCTATCAGTAAAGACTGCTACTGGCAGTTGGGCCTGGCCTTCAATGTATGCACCAACATCAGCAGCAACAATACTGAGAGTAAGAGTTAGAGCTAACAAAAACAATGAGGGGGTCATCTTCTCCGACAATACCTGCACTCTGCAGAATTATGTTGTTTTATATACAACCACATTGATCTAGTTCATTGTCACACCCACTTACTTGATTAAACATACAAAATTACTGGAATGGATTATTATGTTGATTTACTGCTTATAATAACAAGTCAGTGTTTGCTATAAGGACTGTATGACTTAGTATAAGAATGTTCTGTCACCACAAATTCTACATATTACTGATGATATCATTTATACAAAGGAGAACATAACCAATAGAAGCTACAACTTCTAACACAAATTTAAAGGTGAATTATAGCTATTAGTTCCTTTTTCCACGAGGTTTTCTACCACGCCCACCCATTGTTCTCTTTCCACGTCCACCAGTTGTTGTTGCCCCTCCCCTCACACTTTTCCTTGCACCCTTGCGTTTATTTATCTGTCGCCTTTCCTTCATAAAATTAATTTTTTGTCTCTTGCGAAGGATCTCGTTCACGCTTTTAATCTCGCTCTTTACTCTCCTCCCTGTTCCTCCTGCCCCTCCGGTTGACTGACGAGGATTAAAACGTCCTTTTCTTCTCGCAAATCCTTTTAATAAGTGACACATTAATTACAATAACTTATAATCTTACTAGCAGGTGGAGTTTCGCTATCCATGGAATTACCTTCAACTTTGTTCTTTGTCTTCCAAGTTTGATATCTAAAGAGAAAAATATATTCACCTTCTTTAATTCACTCTCTCTCTCTCTCTCTTGTTCTTCTTACAATCCTGTTTTATATGTTGAGGATATCCACCTTCCACTTTCTGTCTTTATCTTTTTGGTGCTGCTCTCTTTTCCAGACTCTGTCACAAACCTCTTTCTCTTTCTATCCCTAAAACAATCAAACAATCAAATCTTCAATTACTCTTAATCCTTCTCTTTTCTTCCTTAATTGATATTCTCTCCCTCCCTCCCTCCCTCCCTCTCTATATATATATATATTTACCATTTTCTTATTCTTTTTGCTTTTTGCATGTCATTATTTTCATCTCCTGTCAAATCGAGTACAGCACTTGAAGCTGCTTCTTCAAAATGATCAATTGATAGACTGAAATAGAAAGAATTATTAATACACTTGTCAGTGAAACAGTAAAATAATAATAATAATAGTAGTATGGTATCAATATTATATTTAATCATAACAATACTTGTCCCCTCTCTTTCAATGATAATTGTCATACCCTTTCTCTGTGTGATGATCTGATGGTTTATAATTAATGTAAGGCTGTGGAGCTGTCACTGATTCTGTAAGAAATTTAAAAAATACATGCAAATTATCACAATTATAACAATAAATGGAAAAACTTTCTTACATGTATATGGGTTTAAAATTTAGTGGCTAGGTTACTGCGAAAAAAGTTGCAGAAAGTGCCAGAAACATGTTTATGCATCAAAGAACCATTTTGAAGCAACTTTAAAAATTTGTAAAAAATCTAATTTTGACTCAAAATCTGCTCAAACTTAAAACAAGGCATTTTGAAATGATAAATATTAACAAAAGCACCAACCTGGCAATATCATGATATTTTATTAAGTATTATTTATTCTTACTCTTCCCATGTTAGTGAAGCCATGTCTCTCTGCAATCTCATTAGCAGCTTCAATTCCACCATGAACCTCAACAGCCCAGCTATCAGTAAAGACTGCTACTGCAGCTGGCCGTTGGTTCTGTGCTTTAAAGTAAGCACCGATATCAGCAGCAACAATACTGAGAGTCACAGTTATTTAACAAAAACAACGAGGCCATCTTCTATGTTTTACATGCGTAGACAGTTATTGTCACACCCACCCACTTGATTATCTTGTTGTTAATCATAACTGGTAATCACATATTCATTATTTTTGTTTCACTATAACTTTTAAACATTAAATATTTTGACAACAAAACACGAGGACATGTCCTTATTGTTGAGTGTCTCATTTACAGTATTCATGGTCATTCCTCATCTACCTACAGACTTTTTTATACATGCCACATGACAGGCATGTTGATTGTTTGTTCGAGTGTTTGTTATTGCTGTGTTTAAAGCTCATATGACTCAGTAAAATAATTATATATGCTTGTGTGGTATGTGCAAGAAAAGTTAATTCTTTCTCAAAGACAAGAGAAAAATTTATGGAGCAAGTTAAAAAATCCAATTTCAATCGAAATCAAATCATAGATATCAAATGCACAAGATAGCGTTAGAGTAGCCTGCAAATATACACCTACAAGTTCCTGATGCTATAAAAGAGATGTCCCCAGATTTCTTTGCATGCAGTTAATATTCTTTTTTCTTGTACTTGTAGAACACTGAGCAGGAATGATCCACAGTCAGTTAAAGGAGTATTTTATACCAGGAGCTGATTTCAATAGCATGTACCTTTACCCTCAGGCAATCACCAGCATCATATTAAAATTAATTAAACAATGGAGAGAAGATAATGTGAAACAATCATGATAATAGTAACAACAATAACAATAATGATAATAATAATAATAATAATAATAACAAGAGTACATGATGGGTTAGAAACCCATCATGTACTCTTGATAATAATAAATGTAATTTTTTAAATGGGCATCCCTGACAAACTAAATCAATTACCATTGGCTAGTCTCTGTTTGTGTATGTGTACATCAAATTTAAAGATAACCATTGACAGGTTTCATAAACCTGAATGTTTATGTTTGCTAAGTGCATTGGCTTTGATGTGAATTGAATACATTAACAAGAAGTAAGCAGATGAAAACTTGACTGGAAAACAACTTCGTTTTTCTGTAGTAGAAGTATGAGAATGCTTTTTTCAATAACTTTTTATATTTAGTCCACAGCAATATTCATGGTGAGTCTGTGTAGCTCAAGGAGAGGAGCTTCTGCTATGGATGGA
>NW_003547490.1:3567-9001 GCF_000090795.2 Amphimedon queenslandica | reverse complement strand
AATCCTTTTAAATCATCAGCCATTGACTCACTGTCCCTTCTCTCCTCCCCTTTCTCTCTCTCCTCCTCCTTCTCTTCTTCTTTCTTCCTTTGATTTGATTTCTCTCTAAGTGTCATCACCACTTGATCATACTTGGCCCTGCATTTACAGTACCTCAAACTCTCAATCTTAGATTTCCATACCCATCCCATACCTCTTCGAGAGCATCACTTTCTTAGCCACGCCCTTTGTGGTTGAATTGACTTCAAATATCGTCTGAAAATTAAGTCAGAATATCAATGTCTTTATAATTAAAACAATTACAACATAATAGTAAAAAATAATAATAAATCACATGTAATATTCACTTGTGATGGTTTGTAAGTCTTCAATGCACTTAGCAATTCTCCTCTCTCCACTTGAGCAGTCAAGCAATGACTCCCTACGTTTAAAAAGCCACACCCATTAATTACCACGCCTCCTATTTAATTACCAAAGAGTGGGTGGGGATGGAGTGAGTTAGCGAGTTCTTTTGCTCTTCGGATTGACTCCGGAGATGAGAGATTACGAGACTTGATGTAATGCTTCATACCATTCTCAGCAACTTTTCTAAGAGAAACCTACAGAAGAGGAAGAGAAAGGAAGAGAGGAGAAAAATGGCAGAGAATGAGAAAAGAAAGAGAGGGGGAAAGGAGTACAATGTACATGTCGATGATCATTAGTTAGTTACCAGTTCTTCATTATTGTTGTGAAGTTTAATCAAGAGCTCATCTTCATCTTCAATAGCAATATGGGGAACAGACCCATACACACCATCACACTCTATACAATTATAATAACAACAAAAAATTAAAATACTGCATCCCTTCAACCACCTCTCCCTACCTCTCCCACTCAATCACACACAAATAAAAGAAGAACCTATAAAAAGAATCAGTCCCACTTCTTAATCTCTCTCTCTCTCTCCCTCCCTCCCTCTCTCTCCCTCCCTCCCTCCCCCTCCCTCTCTCTTTACTGGCACGGCTCTCAGTGATTATATTTCTTCCCAGGAACAAGTGAAGGTCAACAACATAAGCTCCTTCATCAGGAGACACTAGAGAATAGGCTGTACCTGTTCTCCCTGCCCTAGCCACCCTACCTGTAATGGAATAAAACTATCATGCAAATGAATAAACAATAATATACATGTAATACATTATTCAAAGATTATCATTCCATCATTTGCTTCCACCATTTCTGTTGGTCTTTTGCTGTTAAACGAGAAGGTGCGGTATAAAAGGCGGGGCCCTGGGCATGGTGGCTTCCGTTTTATTCACGTGTAAAAATGTCGGCTCTAGATGGTGTTGCTTCTTCAAGGAAAAACGCAGGAAGAAAGGGGTTTTGGTACCAAATGGACTTCCATTTTACTCTCAAAGAAGACAAGGACCAGTTCTAGTTAGGCTTGATCGAGTTAAGGGGTCTTTAGGCACTAAAAGAAGGCGCTGGAACTGCTGTCTCATTTACTCGCCGATTTAGTTTAAAAAGAGAATCATTCTGAGGCTCTATCACATGATACTAGTAGTTCTTCTGCTATGCTCAATACTTCAGGTAGTTATAATGTGTTTAAATTAGTGATTATATATAAATAAGGTATGGGTGATGGGCCCGGATGAAGAGCAGCCATTTTGTGCATAGATAGGATCGGCTGTTGGGAAACATACATTAATGTTAGTGTGGTATGGTTGACCGAAGGATGATCAGTTACAGACAGGTATTCTTTGTTAGTATTATTATTATTATTACTATTATTATCAACATCATCAAAACTATTCATAATTTTAGATCATCATGTGATTTGTGCTGAATTTCGATTAAATCCCAGTTGTGAGTCCTGTAATCGTAACTCAAGTTTATTAGTTACTAGATACAGAAGTAAGTATTATTTGTAATGTAAAGTAATCATATGGTGGCATTAATATTTTTAGGCTCTTACTAGCATTTTTCTTGTACTGGTATATTACCATCACAGTACTGCCATATTTTTGTCGGCATCACTGGGCACAGTTGGGAAGAGGTACACAGATACAGGAGGCTCCTCACCATCCCAATATCTATTCAACCCTATATACATAATGTTTATATTTTTAAAAATTTAGAATAATATTTTTGTATTTACTTCTTCCAGTAGATCGTTGAATGTTACAACTGCTACCAGTACTAGGATCTGAATGAGGACCATGTTGGGGTCTTTTGCTGGAACCACTTATACTTGATGATGGTGGCTGATATATGGTAGTCGGCAGGGCTGTCTGGTCCCAGTGGTGGCAGTTCTTGGGCTGGTTTTCTGTGTAGTAGTGAGGGCTATTCCCTTGCCACTATCACTTATTACCTGCCTGACAGCATCATTGGCCGTGTTTCTTAGGCTGTTGGCAGATTTTTCAGAATATACAATATAATAATGTAAAATTATTACTTCAAGTCAATTATACCATTTCTCTCCTTGCTATGCTTTCTAGGTGTACTTGTAGGTTAACTCTCTCACCTTTGCTAATTTTAATGTTTTTATAATGCGTTTTGCTAGTGATTTAGCCATGATAAGAACAGTGCCAGTGCGGGAGCCATTTTGTTATTTTCAAATTTCATTCAATCTGGCCGCCATATTGTGCCCAGGGCACCTCCTTTTATACTGTGATCGACGGAAGCGATTTCATGACGTTGCGTGAATGATTTTATAGTGCACCTTCTTGTTTAACTGCAAAGCTCCACTGATTCAATCGTGTGTTGCTTCAAGATTTAGCATTCTCACGATTCTCTGGAGTAAGCAACATGCTCCACATTCCATAGGAAACATTGCTAATCAAGACTATTGCAAGCATTGCAAACAATAGTAGTCACTGTTTTTTTTATAGTAAAACATAATACAGGGCCAATGCCCATCCAAAAAGTTGTAACTTATAAAGCTAAACTATATATTGCCTACTAAAGAATGGTTGTTATAAATGGTATAAATGTTGTCATATCATCATGGGTCCAAATTATTAAATTTACTTCCTGTGATGTCATAACCCAATTTATTATCAGAAACTATTAACAATGATTCTCTCATTCTCTCTCTCTCTCTCTATGCATGTTTTGTTTGTGTTTCTTACCAACTCTGTGTACAAACAGCTTTGCCTTTGAAGGAAAATGATAATTGATGACATTATCTAAGAGTGGAATGTCTATACCACGAGCCTGAGAGAGAGAGAGAGGGGGGGGGGGAAAGGAACAACTTTAGCAGTAAAGAAAAACAGCTTACAGCAATATCAGTAACCAGTAGGACATTTGTCTTCTTGTAAAGAAATTTACCAATTGAAATCTTTCGAGCTACAAAAACACAATATAACCTTTATCCCTTCTCTTCCCCTTTCTCTCCCCTCTTTCCTTCTCTTCTACTCCTCTAATTCTCTCTCTCTACCCCTCCTCTCCTACCAGTCTGATCCAATGATCCATACACATAAGAGGAGTCAATCCCAGCACTGGACAGTATTTCCTTGAGATACTCCACGTGATGTTTAGTGGCTACAAATATGACCGACTGTTGATTAGGGGGTATCACTGAACGCAACAAATAAAGAAGAACAGCTACAAAATATGAGACGATTATTATAAAATGCACTACAATAAAATTCATTTCACATTCACATCAAATTAATAGAACCATCTAGTACAGCAAATTTAATTTTAAGTGTGTACCCAATAAAAAAATGAGGTTTAGTTTTGTAATGGCCCCAAGTGAAAGCCAATGGAGATGTTGTACTTAACTAGCACCATACATGAACATGTATATTACATGTTCAGATGTATAATTAAAGATAAAAATACAGTAATGGCGTGAAAACTGACCAGTTTTATCATCAGATCTACAACTAAGGAAAGATAGCGAGAGTTGGTTACTCAGTTTAGAGTCAACATCAAGTCGGATAAGGACTGGATCAGTTAAACCTGAAACATTTTAAAATTAAAATGTACGCGTGTATTGGACTACCTACCTGCTTTAGCAAAGTCAACTAACATCTTTGGGAGTGTTGCTGAAAACAAAAGTGTCTGCCTAAAAGAATAAAGATAAAAAAATAATAAAAGTAAGCGAGTAAAGGCCATCAACCAGAATTTGATAAACAAAGAGTATGAGCTCATACCGTATAGCGCTTTATTTTCGAGGAGCTAAACTTTCACTATTTTCGCAGTTAGCATGAAACCGCAAAATTAAAGATCCGCAAAAATTTCAATTGCAATTAAAGGTGTGGCACTAACATTGCGAATCTGCAAAAATTATTTCCGCAAAAAAAATTGATTTTTATCAATCCGCAAAATTTTAGCTCCACAAAATTAAAGCGCTATACGGTACATCCATTGGGCATTAATGTACATCACATTCACATACATATAACAAAGGTATTAGTGAAAGAGGCTAAGAGTGATATAGGACTCTGGCTGCATGTAATGTAAATGTACATGCATGTACAAGTACCTTTGTTCTGGTAGTTTGTGTATAATCTCATGGAGCTGCTCGCTGAATCCCATTTCAAATAATCTGTCAGCTTCATCAAACACAACATACTCAACGTGAAGCAACTTCATGTCCATCTCCAGCAGCAAGTGCAGGAACCTTCCAGGAGTTGCTATTATACTAAGAGAATAAAAAGAATAATAATTATTATTTATTTTTAATTATGAGAAATGTACATAATTATTGTAATTAATTGTGAATGCAAAACTCCTTTTCTCTTCCCCACTATGATATCTTACATGTCAGGATTTTCATGCATTGTAGAAAATTGATCTTCAATCCTAAACACATAAAAACATTAATAATTAACATGTTAGGTGTATGAATTATACATAATAATAAAATTACCTGTCTCCTCCTAATATTACAGCTGCTCTCAATCCAGTAAAACGCCCAAGCTAAAAAAATTACTGTATAGCTTGATATTTTCGTGGGTCGATATTTTCGTGGTTTGCTCCTAGTGGGGCAATTCGTGGTTTAATTTTCGTGGTTGACAGTTTACATAGCCTGTAAGGGGATGGTACTTCAATGATTTCGTGGGTTTAAATTTCGTGGAAAGCCCATAACCACGAAAATCACAAAATTTACATTCCACGAAAATTTCAAGCTATACGGTAATTAATATTATTGTAATAATTAATGCACTTCTTTTGTGAATTTCATTGTCTGCAGAGCCAGTTCCCTTGTAGGGGATAATATCAGACCCCTTACACCAGACACCTAACAATTAAATATTACAATCTTTATATCTTTATTACTTTCTTTTCTTTCTTACCTGTGGCGAGTGTGATTTGAGTCTTTCAAAGAGCGGAATCAGAAAAGCTGCCGTCTTCCCAGAGCCAGTCCTTGCCATAGCCACCACATCCTTTCCATCCATTATCAGAGGAATAGTCTAAGAGCTAAGTAAGGGCTGAGAGGAGGTTAGGA
>NW_003547490.1:0-3148 GCF_000090795.2 Amphimedon queenslandica | reverse complement strand
GGGCTGCTCTGCGAGTTTGCTGTGGGTTTCGTGCAAGATTGCCAAGATACATACGAGGCGATGGCTAGCTCTACTGTCAGACAGAGATCAGTGGGAGAGGAGCTAAAAGATAAAAGAAAAGGTAAAGCCATACTTTTTTGGCATGTCCTGAAATTAATAAGCAGCTTAGGCTGTATATATATAATCTTGAAAAGATGCATAAAAACTGTACTTTACTCATTAAACTAAGAACTTTTTTGTTTCGATTTATTTGACAAGCACTACATAAATTAGCTTTTATTAATAATGTATTGTGCTAAATATTTGCAGTAATGATTTGCAATTAAATTTACTTTACAGCATATTCTAAATCCAATGTCCTTTTTTATTTAGTGTGTGTTGTATGCTAATCACTGCTAACAATTATTAATTGAATTATAGAGCAGCGTCACTTAAAGAAGATCAAGGACGATGCTGAAACAAAGCGAAAAAGAAAAATAATATTGTGGATAGTAGCACTCACAGTTCTCCTCTCCCTCTCTGTCTATTATTATAATTATAAACCCTCCAAAGGAAGGCAGCAGATGCATTCTCCCATCCCCCAACAGGCTCCATCATCCGGTATCAATGACGCAAAATCAAGCAATCAGTCTACTACAAAGAGTGAACCATCCTCAAAGAAGTCTCCATCAACGAAAGAACAATCGTCTAAATCGAAGTCTAAAAAGAATAAAAGTTCGTCCGAAAAAGTTTCGTCCAAGAAAGAGAAAGCCTCACCCAAAAAAGAGAAGGCCTCACCTACAAAATCTCAGAAATCAGGCCCAGCTTCGAAAAGCAGGGAAGAGCTGTTAAAGACGAAAATCAGCGACTTACCAATCCTCCGTCGCCCCGTCCCCCCCAGCGACCCCGACCGACCACTTATAATGGAAATACTCGAGGCAGACGACTATTTAAAGGGAGGATACTACTCTGAGGCTCTCGATAAATTTAAAAAGGTTCTAAAACGTTTTAAGCAGAGTCCCCGAGGTCTCTTAGGCAAGGCTCTTGCTTTAGAAGGACTGGGAAAGACCAAAGGAAGCATCAAGTATTTGGATAAAGCTATCGACATTTACTATCAAATATCATTCGAGGCGAGCTCGTTGGCAAATGATGATATAAAATTAGCAGCGCTAATGGGACTAGCTGATTGTGCTGAGAGACGAGAGAAGACGACCATGTTGATTAAAGCGCTGAAAAAAGCAGTTGTAATGGAACCAATGCACGAGGTATACGCCACTAAACTAGCCCAAGCATACATGAAAGGAGGACAGATGGAGGAGGCTGAGAAACTCCTTGAGGACGTCATTAATAAATGGCCAGGGAACTCTCTCGCCCACGCTAATCTTGGATACCTTCATTATAAAGGTGGGCGGTTTGATAAAGCAATGCCTCATCTTGTGAAAGGGCTGTCTGAAAATAGAGAGATACAAAAGAATCCAAAGTTTTATTTATACACCGGAGAGACTCTCTCAAGATTGGACAAGACTGAAGAGGTAGGAAATTTTGTAGATGCTCAATAGTGCATGGCCACAAATTTGCCAAATTTGTCGCAAAAAATTTTAGAAATTCACCAAAATTTTACCTCTTGAAAATTATTAATTTATTTTTCTTTTGTACTCTCCTCTCTCTCTCTCTCTCTCTCTCTCTCTCTCTCCTCCTATTCTTCAAGGCTGGTTTAGTATATGCTGAAGGTGTTGCCAGAGGTTTCTTTCCATCAGTTGATCAGAGATCACTGTACAATGAGCCTGACCTTGAAGCCAGACCATGGTGGAAAGTGAACGAAGTGGGAGAGCAAGTCCTAGTTGAATTAGAAAAGATGGCACCTGTCCTGAAAAGGTACTATAATTGTTGCACTGTAGAATTTATTGTTAATTTTTTCCTGGAAAAGGACCTGGATATTGTCATGCTCTTGTATCTCCTACTTAGCAAATGAATTCACATTGTATTACATGTAATGCATCAGTTTCTTAAAAACTTATTATAAATTTATGCACGTACATGTACATCAAATCAAGAACCCATTGTGTTTAAAAGTACTTATATATATTTGTTTCAAATTTTTTGAATTCTTATTTACTTCTTTTTCTCTCTTTTACACCCATCAGTGAGTTAATGTCTGCTATAGAGACTAATGCTGATATGTTCTCTGATGCTAATCAGACACAGATTATCCTCATATCAAAAGGAAAGTGGAACAAGAGACCCTGTACAGTCCTACCCACTCTCTGCCAGCTGCTCCATAAAATGCCTTCAGCTACTAAATGCAGGAGAGGAGAGGTAAGCTTCTAACATGACTATATTAGTAACGCGGTAGCGTTACTAAGTAGGATTCACCCCAAAACAATATGGCTGCCACAACTTTTGCAGCCTTGCTATACCGGGAAAACAAGCTCCTATGCTTACCAGACTTCTCAGAGGACCTTATCTTGACCAGAGGACTCCATAGGTACCACTAGCGTGGCTCTAAAACTTGTCTAAGAGGAAAGTCAAAAATCGGCAAAACGGCCGTTTTGTTCAGTCGTCTTCATCATCATCATCATCATCATCATCATCATCATCATCATCTCCTGTCAATCCAGTTGTCGGTGTGTATCTCAATATTGGCTGGTGCTAGAAGGCTAATTCTTACACCATTCTACTCCAACAGTCTATGCGCAGGTCCATGTCCCATCACCTCATTCTCCAAGAAAGGAAGAAGTGACACTATCAGACTGTAGCATCAGTCAAAACTTGCCTCATTCCGCCATTTTGTTATTAAAAGAAACATGTGCTCCAAAATTTGGGTGTGGTCGCGCATGCTCAGATCTCAGAACTGGGAAATGCAAGCAATTTTTTTTATGGCTGTGTCTACAGGTCCGGTAACCGGACACAGTTTTCAATTGCTAGAGATCCGGCAGTCCGTTTTTCTCCGTAAAACAGCTTGTGCGCATGCGCAATAGTGCAAAATGGAACTTTGTCTTTTTATCAAGAAACACTAAACCCTAATCCCAAAACCCTACGATCCCGGAGGCTAAGATGTACGAGAGGGTGCTCTAAAAACTAAACACTAAACCCCAACCCAACCCTACGACCCCGGAGGCTAAGATGTACGAGAGGGTGCTCTAAAAACTAAACACTAAACCCCAACCCC
>NW_003547489.1:14042-17903 GCF_000090795.2 Amphimedon queenslandica | reverse complement strand
CATACTACTTGTACATGTATTATGTACATGTTTACACATAATTCAAATACATGTACTATACATGTAATTCATGATGGCACAGTATACTCCTCACAAAAATGAGTACAACAAAATTTTATCACATTAAAAATTACAACATGCAAGGTAAACTAATACATAAACAATATTGGAATATCACACAAATAAATATAAAGAAAAACATGTATTGGAACTGGTTTATTATCAACTAGCATGTACTACATTACATCATGTTGTAATAATGTGTGTATCATTCAATATACAACTCACATCATCTCTTGAGTCAACAGTAGCCTCTTTACTGAGTAACCACTGGATAGACTCACTCATGTTACTGGCAGCTGCTATATGTAATGGAGTCCAGTTATACTATAAGAAATAAACACAACAAATAAAGTACATACAAAATGATAAATAAAATCAATTTATTACATCATTATTATACAGCTCTTATAAAATCACAGTATTTTCAACCAGTAACTAATAATGCAAGCATAATAATTCAATGACTGAATAATTAGTTATAATGTATGGTATATAACTACAATGTATTTTATACCAACATTGTTATGTTGTGTGCCACCCTTCACAATAGAAATGAATACATTGTTTCCTCATAAAATGCAATAAAGATAATAAGGACTGATCCTTCAATCAACACACACCACCAGAAAGAAGGGACTATGAGTGTCATCAATAGGATACTGTGTTTGAGGAACATACCGTATTTCCTCATGGAAACACCTACTCCCAATAAATGCCCGTACCTGTATAAATGCCTAGAGACAGCATAAAACATTGACAATAAATGCCCATGCTTGTTTAGATGCATATGCCACACCCACTTTGCCCACGTGGTTACTGGCACACACTACAGGCAATATAGCAGTTGTAGCTGAGAAGGAAGCTCATAGAAGAAGACTCCTCGGCAATGAATTTAAATGTCTATCCTCATATAAACACCTACTTCATTTAAACACCCAGCAAACGGGTCTCTATAAGAATAAATGCCTAGGTGCTTCCATTAGGAAATACGGTAATTACACAATATTAATATAATAAACTGATTTATAACTAAACTGCAGGTACTTTTACATTATACAAGTCATACTAATACACTAGTCACTACATCATACACTTACTAGACCACTCCAGTTGATATCTGCCCCATTAGAGAGGGCAGTTTTCATTCCTTCTATATCTCCATCTCGAGCAGCAATATACAACTGTAGGTCCTACAGTATTAACAAGTGAATGAGTGTATTATTAACAGTTATTATAATAGTAATATTAATCACTCCTATGTCTCATTATCACATAATCTCATTCAAAAACAAAATTCACAGAATATGTAACCAGTGACAATAACCAACCATAAACAACACATAAACAATACATGTACATATAAAAACAACTTTTAATGGAAAAATACACAAACAACTGAGCCATTCATTTACATGTACTTGTATAACATATGAGAGTATTTATTGACGGTGAGAAGTATTGGAGAAATTGTTTAAATTGATTGGTTGGCCAATTAAATTTATTAACTCCTAACACGTGGCAGCTAATAATTGACAATAATTTGTGAGTTTCAATTTGGAGTATTCTTGTAATTTAAGGACTTGACAAATTTAATCCCTCACCAATAAATCCTGCAATACAGTACATGTACATGTATATCCTTATAAGGAAAGAGAGTGTCCCTCCCACTACAAAGAGTGTGTCTGGTGTATTAGTATACATTGAATCATTGAGTATCTATGACTGGACACATAAGTAGGACTAGGACTAGGGTAGTAGGAGGAGGAACACCTAGTGACAATATTACATAAATACCCAGTAGAAGAGATACAAACTACTACACTACTAGATGAGGGTCCCATTACTGACATTGTTATGATAACACATTATACTATCTACAATACACTGGACTAATGTTTACTGGTATTCCTAATTTAGTGGATTTCATGCATCATCTAACACAATTTGTAAATAATTAAATTCCAGAAAATGAAATTATGCTTAGTATAATTAATCCTGGCCCAAAAATCTTCATAAAACCGTATACGCCAAATACGTATACATTTGCCAAATCAAAATACGTCAAAATGCACCCAAAGTTACAAAATTTTATACCCACAAAATATATGGTGTATCTTAACTAGAGATGTACCGATATGGGTTTTAGCCGATATTCCGATATGCCAATATTGACATAGCCATTACTGGCCGATACCGATACTGATCTGATATTTTCCTTTCTACCTTCTAGGCACAGGTTTATGCATGTAAAATGTGATTTATACACTTCCCAATTTAGTATCTTGACTAATTATCAAGTATTTCTAGTTATAGAATCATTTTGACATTTATTGTATCACATAATTGTATTAAAATTAATTAATTAACCCTTTATTCTCATGCATATCACCATGTGTTGCTATATCTGCAAGATGCATGCAAAGAAACCGATAACCGATACTATGAAAAACAGGCCAATAAGCCGATATCCGATATGCCAATCCGATTATCGGGACATCTCTAATCTTAACGGTACACATGAGGTTATTCAATGTTGGCTAAACTTTTTACTATTTTATTTAAAATTAAAATTCACCAAAAATGTAAAAATATGATGGAAAAAATTTGTAAATAGTATGCAAAATGCACCATGTGGCAAGAAAAATGCAAATTTTGTAAATTTTAATTTAGCAACAGAGCAAAAACACAAAAGTTAGGAAAACATTTACCAAAAAAAAATAAACTTGTTTTACTGGAGTGATAATAATAAAATTAAACCATTCAATGATAAACTTCACAAGACCTATAAACCCCAGTCTATAGTATATTGTAATGTCTTAAGGTACATGTACATGAACATGGAGTTGGTTGATACCGTATAGCAGGAAATTTTTGCTGCCAAATACTTTCGTTGCCTTTCCAAGCTGGCTTTAGAAGATATTTTTATTGATTTTATTTTTGTTTTACCTTGTTAATCTATCATAAATTATTCACTGCCACGCCCACTTAATTTATGCCACGTGCATGGTTTAAGATGAAGAATTAGTCAGGGAGTCCATGGTTTGTGGTTACTGAAATTATAAGGCATTCGGAGCCCATCAGTTGGGGAAGAACTGCCTTGAAGTTGATGTGTTGAGGCTGATAATGCCACAGATTGCTAAGCCATAGCTTATAGTGAAAAGAGGATCTGTTGTGGGTCAAAATTTTAATTAGTTAGATTAAATTTTCATGGTCTAAAATTTTCTTTCAAAATTTTGGCCAACGAAACAAACAAAAATTATCACTCAAAGACAATTTCCTGCTATACAGTAATTGAAATCATGAACACTGTTCAGTGACTCCACCCTTCCCTCTAAGGAATATATGAATATCATTATAATATCAATGAATTATTATTACCACACACAATACTCTACACTGGGATACTTCATTGGGACCATTCTTTATTTCATTTTAGATTAGTTTTTGTTTAACTTAAGTTCTGAGCTGTCATTTTGTACACGTAACATTGAGGAATGACTTATTTTCATTTGGAGAATATTCATTCCACAAGGAATGAGAATGAAAAGAACTACATGAAGCTCTGCCTGATATACAGTAACACTAGCTCTGGTAACACACTGTATGCTATCATAAGGTACAAGAGGAAATATTAACTCTACATGTATTACTGGAAACAATGATACATGTCACACCATGTACAGCACTGGTAACTGGACAAACCTATGATACCTGAACTATAGAGTAACTCGTTTGGTGAATGCAATAAAAACGTGATATTACATGTACATGTAGGTAAGCCACCACATGAAGTTCGAA
>NW_003547489.1:8721-12641 GCF_000090795.2 Amphimedon queenslandica | reverse complement strand
GCTTCATTTGGTATAGCACTGCCCTCTTGGATTGTTGATAAGAATAACTTGTTATGGGTGGGTGTGGTCACTGTTAATTACTAGTTATTAATAGTTACTAATAGGTTTTAGGTGCATATGTGTTGATATTTATTATCAGACTCCTTATCATTGTTGTAAGTTATCATTAGTGTTGTTATGGTTACAGTTATGCCCCGCCCCTCAGGGTAGTTGGTGGTATCAATCAGTAAAGTATGGTAGCACTAATATATTGATACAGCCGAGTAAACTATGCTTCCACCTGCTGTCCAGAGCCAAGACAATGCCTGTACTAATGAATGAATTAATAAATGATAATGACACATGTACTGGTACACAGGAGTGCTGATGATCCTGGCTACAGCAGTTGAGTTCTCTCCCAGTAATCAGGCCGGAGTGAAGAACAGACCCAGTGATGATATATACTTGAATGAGCTGGTGAAGAAACTAGAACACACCATGAGAGTGGACACCAGAGAGCAACCATTCTATCAGGCCTACATAGCTAAAGCAAGACTGCTTATACACGCCTAGTTTGAGTGAATACCATTACAAGACCCTGGACTGAAACAAGGTACAAATGTCATGAATGTAATTTTAGATTTTTTATGAATTTTTGAAGCTGCTCAAAAATTGGGTCAAAGTCCCTGTACTATCAGGGGTGTTGGCCCAAAATGTCAAGTAGAAAATTCTCAATTTTTATAACATTTTCCAATGCACATACATGAACTTATGTTGTGTAGAAAGTTTGAGCTGATTCCGATCAAGATTTGATCTAATGAATTTTTTCAATTGCTCTAAAGCCAGTTCATGAATTGCTTGCTGTGTAAAAATTTTTAATATAGCCAAACTCCCAAATGGATCTAAAATGCTAAATTAATGCACACAATTTAAAGTAAACTTGAGGCATTTTTATTCATTTTATTTCTTTGTAATAATTGTGTACCTTATTGTATTGATAATATTGTATCCTCTTCTCTCTCTCCTATAGTTGAGTTATGCTGATATGTTGAAGAGTGTTGATCCATTACGTGAAGAATTGAAAGATTTGGAAACCAAAGCTGAGGAAATTTGTCAAAAGGAGAAAAAATAACAAAAATAATAGCAGAACTTGAAGCCTCTATAGCAAAGTAAAGAACAAAACAAAAAATTAAAAATAATAATAATATTTTTAATGTCTTTTTTTATTAATAGATATAAAGAAGATTATGCAATGCTCATTTCTGATGCTAATGTTTTTAAAAACGATTTATCAACTTTTTGAGAAAAAAAGGTAAAGTATTTTAATAATGAAGCTTTACAAGCGTAACAGTGTAAAATTATTCCTATAATTGTTTTCACCACCTTGCATGTACAGCTGTGTTCTTAATAAGACTTATGAAGGTTCTCTCTTCCTTCTAATCCTTCCAGAAAAGACTTTAGACAGTATCTCTATTTTCTTTCGCTGTTAGAAAGCTCATAACTTTGTTCCATGTGCAAACTGCCATTTTGTTTGCCATAACCACACCCACTTACGTAGCGTGGTTGGTGGTTGCTAAGGCTTGTTATTTCTCCAATACAATGTGTATGGAAGAAATGTAAATGTGGACATACAAATATATACACTTGTAGTATGGTGCGTGGGCAGATCAAAGGTGCTGCCAGTGCTACAACTTCCAATAACCGCATGGTAGGAAAATGTAGCACTGTGTGGAATATATAGTACTGCACAGTATAATATGTATGGGCTTTCCTGTTAACCACAAGCTTTGTTTGATAGAGGCAAATAGCAGCCTCAGCTACATACACTAGACATGTTAATAGTGATAAATGAGATCTGATCGTCTTGTGCTGGCCACCTGCGCGACTTTTGAAATTTCATTTGATCCGCCCACGCACCACTACAAACCAATCAAAGCACTGTTGATTTGTAGATTACGGAAATTATTGCACTCAGGACGGTCTCGACGAAAATGTAGCTCTTGGCTTCGCCTCTTGCTACATTTTCCTCTTGACCGCCCCTCGTGCAATAATTTCTGTAACCTACTCTCAACAGTGCTTTAACTAATACATATATCGCACGTGAGTGAAATCAATTATAGGATGACCTGGGGGCTAGGCCCCCAGATTGTAATAATATTAAAAGTATTCAAGATATTTCAAGCACCTCTACATACAGTACATGTATTTATAGTTAAAAATTAGTTTTACTACCTTAAGGAGATGATATTAGCGTGTGCTTATTTTAGAGATTTTCATGATACTGACATTTGACTGGTATTTAATTTAGCGTTTTTGATCATTTAATATTAATAAAGTATTAATATATATAATAGGAAATTAAAGTTAGTGTGGACTTACATGTAAGTCAGCGATTTTTTTAAAATTGCTAAAATTTGCTAAATTAAATACCCGCTAACAATAGTCTCCTTAAGGTAACTTCTCTAAATCTACATATCAAGTTATCATCATATTAACAGGTTAATAGGAGCAAGGCACTACTGACCAGTCTCAGTGGAGAGAGAGAGAGAGTGTTGGAACACAGGGAGTGAAACATTCAAGACTCAAATGTCTACAATCAGTGGAGATGTATTGCTGATGTCAGCATTCATGGTGTATGGAGGTTACTTTGATCAACAGTTTCGTCACAGTCTCTTCAACTCTTGGGCCACTCACCTCCAGGAGGCTAGGATATCTTTTAGCCTGATCTAGCAAGAGTTGAAGTAAATTGAATATTTTAATTTTGAATTGGTGCATCTAGCAAAAGTGATATGTGACCATAATTGACAAAAGGGCCCTTATGGCGGATTTTAAAATTGATCGTTATAATGGCAAATATCAACCTGTGAGTGCTTTGTTAGACAATCATTGTTTCTAAAAGTTTCATGGTAACTTTTTGCATCCTGTGGAGTAATTTTATGATGAATGGGGCTCAGGAAGTTGGATTTCTTAGGCTAGAAAGACAAATTTCACTACCCGCCATAAGGTACCTTTTGTCAATTATGGTCACATATAATGTTGATGCTGGTTTTTTGAAGAATTTTTTCAGGAACAATTGGCATATTTTATACTGTCTCTAGCATTTATAAAGTTAAACGAAACAGTGGGTTTTTATGTTGCAAATTTTTTTTCCGAGAATGGGAATATTTTTGGAATATTTTTATTATATTTTTCGAATTTTTTTTTTCTGACAGCGTGGGAATATTTTTGAATTATTTTATTTTAAGTTTTCGAATTTTTTCTGAATTTTTTCGAGATTGTAGGAATATTTTCGAATTATTTAATTTATATTTTTGGAATTTTTTCTGAATTTTTTTCAACAGCGTGGGAATATTTTTGGATTTGTTTTATTTTATTTTTCTAATTTTTTCTAATTTTTTTTTAAGAGTGTGGGAATTTTTTTGGATTTTATTTAATTAATTTTTGGAATTTTTTCTGATTTATTAAAGAGGTTTGATCATTACTGTGAGTACAAGAGGACTCCCAATGGAGTTGTGATGGCTCCTTCTCAACTCGGAAAGTGGCTGGTTCTCTTCTCTGACGAGATTAACCTTCCAGACCTTGACAAATATGGTAAGGAGTATTGATTTTACAATAAAATTAGTGAATATAAAGTTATAACAAGCTTATGTGAATCCATTCAATCCAAATACACTTTAGAGAGATATCATTCTCTTTTTTAATATTTCATGAAAATTTTTTTTTTCTAATTAAAGGTACACAAAGAGTAATATCGTTCTTACGTCAGATTGTCAAGCACGGCAGATTTTACAGGACCTTTGATCACACGTGGGTGACAATAGAGAGGATACAGTTTGTAGGAGCGTGTAACCCACCGACTGACCGGGGAAGGAAACCACTGTCTCACAGGTACAGTATGCTGTAGTGGGCATTGATACTGTATATTTGGGAGGGATACATTT
>NW_003547489.1:7154-8506 GCF_000090795.2 Amphimedon queenslandica | reverse complement strand
CTAGTTTGGGGAGTGGTAGATGTTTGTTTGTACAATGTTATAACTGGCTATTGTAATCATGCTGTGTAACTGCATCATTTGTACACGTTTGTGTTGATGATAATTACAAATCATTGTAATTTAATAATGTAATTAAATAATTAATAAAACTCAAATAATTGTTATTGTCACTACAAGGTACATGTACATTTGTATTGAACTGTAAACACACTTATGTGTGTGTGGGACAGTATTTAATTGTTACAATGAGTTTTCACCTCTGAGAACTTGAGAGTACCATAATCTCCATTCCAGTATAACCAAGTAACTCCTTGAGTATTAATAGTTGGAGAATTAAAATAATGACCATTAAGATTTGAATTAAGGCAGTCATTATACCACCAGGCACAGAAATCTTAGTTTTTATAATACATATACATGTACTTATGTTGTGTAGCAAGTTTGAGCTGATTCCAATCAAACTTACATTTTTTAAGAGTTTTTAAAATTGTTTAAAAATTGGGTAAATGTCCCTGTACTAGTACTGGGGTGTTGGCCAAATTTTGCCAAAATTGAAAATGAGAGAAATCTTAGTTTTTTATAATAATTATTTTGTGATACATACATGTACATGTATACATGTACTTATGTTGTGTAGAAAGTTTAAGCTGATTCCGATCAACTTTGAATTTTTTATGAATTTTTAAAGTTGCTCAAAAAGTCCCTGTACTTTAGTGGCGTCTTTTGCCAAAATGTCAAGTAGAGAATTCTCAATTTTTATAACATTTTCTGATGCATATAAAAGTTCTTATGTTGTGTAGAAAGTTTGAGCTGATTCTGATCCAATTTGGATTTTATACGAATTTTTTAGTTGCTCCAAAATCAGGTCAAAGTAGTACAGGGGTGTTGGCCAGATTTTGCCAAAAATTTCAAGTAGAGAATTCTTGATTTTTACAACATTTTCTGATACATACATGTATACAAGTTCTTATGTTGTGTAGAAAGTTTGAGCTGATTCTGATCAAATTTGGATTTTTTACAATTTTTTAAAGTTGCTCAAAAATCAGGTCAAAGTCCCTGTACTATAGTACAGGGGCGTTAGCTAAATTTAGCCAAAATTAAAAAGTTGAGAATTCTCAGTTTTTATAATAATATTTATTTTCTGATGCATATACATGTACCTGTCCTTATGTTGTGTATTAAGTTTGAGTTAATTTTTTCTTATTTTTTCCAGGAGCGTGGGAATATTTTCGGATTTGTTTTATTTAATTTTTGGAATTTTTATGTATTTTTTTCTCATGAGTGTGAGAATATTTTTAGATTATTTTATTTTATTTTTGGAATTTTTTCTGATTTTTTTCCGAGAGCGGGAA
>NW_003547489.1:4917-6195 GCF_000090795.2 Amphimedon queenslandica | reverse complement strand
TTTAAGTCGGAATTAGCTCAAACTTTGTACATAGCATAAGTACATCCATATGTATCAGAAAATTTAATAAAATTTGGGGTAATTTTTGAACCATTTTTTGGGAAAAACCTATATAGTACAGGGAATTTTTCAGAATTTGGCATATTTTTTTTAAATGGCCGTAACTTGAAAAATTTAAGTTGGAATCAGCTCAAACTTTGTATACATAGCATAAGTACCTCAATATGTATCAGAAAATTTAATAAAAATTGGGGGTGATTTTTGAACCATTTTTTGGAAAAAACTATAGTACAGGGAATTTTTCAGAATTTGGCATATTTTTTTTAAATGGCCGTTACTTGAAAATTTTAAGTCGGAATTAGCTCAAACTTTGTACATAGCATAAGTACATCCATATGTATCAGAAAATTTAATAAAATTTGGGGTAATTTTTGAACCATTTTTTGGGAAAAACCTATATAGCACAGGGAATTTTTCAGAATTTGGCATATTTTTTTTAAATGGCCGTAACTTGAAAAATTTAAGTTGGAATCAGCTCAAACTTTGTATACATAGCATAAGTACCTCAATATGTATCAGAAAATTTAATAAAAATTGGGGGTGATTTTTGAGCCTTTTTTGGAAAAAAACTATGGGCTATAGTACAGGGAATTTTTCAGAATTTGGCATATTTTTTTTTTAAATGGCCTTACCCTAAAAAATTTAAGTCGGAATCAGCTCAAACTTTCTACACAGTATAAGGACATCAATATGTATCAAAGAATGTGATAAAATTTTGAGGTGGTTTTTGAGCCATTTTTGGAAAAGAAGATGTGCTTTTAGCTTTTGCTTTTTTTTCGGAAAATTTACTATGTTTTAAATTGCTGCATATTTCAAAATTAATTTTTTGTTGGAATCAGCTTAATGTCAGTATTAATAATAACTAATCATTTCTTATTATTTATTATAGGCTGTGAACCTGAGGCTGAACTCATCATCTCAAGGACTGATCTCTCATTCATATACTGAAGATCTATAGACTGGGTTTAGGAACTAAGGACTGTAACACTATAAGACTGGTTTAATTAATTAAAATCATTGTTGACTTGTACTCTGCATGTATGACTGAAGTGTGTTTCTTATTTTATTGTCATTTTTCATGATTTAATCTCATTTCTGTTTATAAGTCATTGCACCTGCTTCTGCATTAATGGCTCTCGCAATAATTTTAATCAAAATTCATAATAATCAATGATAAAAAGACAACTTTGGGTATTAAACAAAAATGCTAAAATTATA
>NW_003547489.1:2050-3759 GCF_000090795.2 Amphimedon queenslandica | reverse complement strand
TCTTACATTACTGATACTCACCGAGAAACCATGGTTCATATAATATGTGCTATATTTACTGTAAGATCTATGGGATCTACCAGGGATGGATGCGCGTTTTGCTCGTTTGCTGGGAGATCAAACTCTTATCCCTCTTTTTTACTTCTTGACAAAACAGTAAAGGCCTTCTTGGAACTTCTCTGTAGCATTTATCTCTGTACGAGCTTTATTTTCGTCAATACAGTTGCGAATGGCTGGGTCTAGCCTACTACTATGCTGCCATTTTCTGCCACATGCTGGATACTGAGCATGCACAGATCGCGCTCATGCATCTTATTACAGATACCTTAAGGCCACTATTATTTGCGAGTACTAATTTTGCGATTTGTTAATGGTACTGATTTAGCGAGTACTAATTTTTGCGATTTTGCACTTTTTTCCCAATTAATAACTGTTAATAAACCTAAATTATTAATAAATGCGAGTACTAATTTTTGCGATTTTAAAGCTACTCGCAAAAAACGCAAAAATTAGTACTCGCAAATAATAGTGGCCTTAAGGTAAACTCACCCGATGAATCTCATTACAGATGTACATACTCCAATGAATCTCATTATCTTGCAGTGAATATCGTTAACTGGCAGCGGTTAGGTGTACATGGCCTATGTACCACCTGGCGGTCCCTTTGATCTTACAGTAACTATGGTACATGTACATGTATATACTGTGTTGTACCTGGGATGTGACTTACAGGTAGGAATATTTAATGAAGTACTTGAAGTTGTGAGAGGAGTTACCCTCTTGAACAGATAGATCAGTCCTTGATACTGGAGGGGTACTCTTTGGTAGTGAATTATTGTTAGTCTCACCAAATTAAACTAGAAAAGATGAGACAACAAAAAAACTGTATAAAAGGACTGGGGGCTACATACATGTACATTAAGTAAATATAATCCTAAATAAAGTATAGGAGGTCCCTCTAATAAAAGAACAGAATGGACTTAACTTGAAAAAATAAAATTGGAATCGGCTCAAACTTAATTCCTACAAAGCATAAGGACATCAATACTGTAATAAACATTGGGGTAATTCTGTTATGACCCATTTTGAACAAAACATGGACTATAACCTTGGGGTAAAATTTTCAGGATTTCGGCATTTTCTCAAAATGACCGTAACTTTAAAATATTGAAGTTAAAATCAGCTCAAACGTTCTACACAGCATACATGTAACGTGTACATTGTAAGTACATGTACATCAATACGTGTCAGAAAATGTAATAGTAACTAGGAGTGATTTGAAACAATTTTTTGGATAAAACACAAGGCCTTGTGCATTTTTCAGAAATTTGGCCTTTTCTTAAAATGGCTGTAACTTGAAACATTTCATTGAATCAGGTCAAACTTTCTACATGGCATAAGGACAGCAATGTGTATAAAAAATGTAAAAAATTTAAGGTGATTTCATCGCCATTTTTTAGAAAACAAACCAAGATTTTAGCATTGAAACTAGTACTAGAGTAGCATAACAATATCAATATGTACAGGTACACAATATAAATGGCCACACCCCTATGAAATCATGACTATTTTTAACCTGATAGATACATGGCATCATACCTTCATTATTGAAGAGAAGGTCTCACTCCTTGAGTCAGTGGTTGCCTCCTTCTTAAAGGGTAACTGAAATGATTTTTTGAGGTATTTATTTTATTGGCTTAATATGATTG
>NW_003547489.1:0-1698 GCF_000090795.2 Amphimedon queenslandica | reverse complement strand
AGCATTATTTCCCCCTATAAAGGAATGGATTAATCACCAGTCTGACCCAAATGACGTCACGTTTAGCCACACCCACCGACAGGAAGTAAAATGGCAGGAAGCAAAAAGGGCATTTTTGAAAGCTCATATCTCAGTGAATAATTCTTTTTGCACAATGAGAGTCGTCATACATCATTAAAAAGTTCAGGCACTCATATTAAGCCAATAAAATAAATACCTCAAAAATTCCATTTCAGTTACCCTTTAAGTAACTCATCATTTAAACTGTTAATAATCTCAATGGATTTATCCTGTCAATGTATACAATTAAAAATTGATGAATATAATATCAAATTTAGGTATACTATGTACATGTACATGCACACTGACCACTATTGATATGATGTTCATTCCTAACTCTCTCAGTTAAAAACTTGAACACAAACCAAACGGCCTGAAAATAACAATAATAATAGTTACCGTAGGCCGGGTTTCGATTGCGAGGTTTTTTTGATTGCGAATTGCGAGTCTGGAATACATCTCGCAATGAAAAGAATCGTAATTAATAATAATCGATAAATGCCACACCTATAATAATTAAAAAGCGCCACGCCTATCAATCATTTTCTCTACACATGTTTCATTTTACAGCATCTTGAGTGGTGTCCTGTGCTATTTTCAGTCCAAATTACCTCATCGAGTCAAGTCCCAATGCCACCTAACGTCTTGAAGGAAGTTAATCAAGCTATGGCAGTAGCTTTAGATGGCAAAGGAGAGAAACAAGACAATCAGTTAACTTGTGAGTGTAGCTAGCTAGGCCGGCTAGCATCTCGCAATTGTTGGAAACGCAAACTAGTTATTTTTTCAAATTCACAATCTATTAGATACGCAATTAAAACCCGGCCTACGATAATTAACTAATGATAATGTTAATAATAATTACCTAAACGTAAAGATAATATAAAGGAACTGTTATTTCTCCTTCAAATACATGCATACATACAGGTACATGTATTGCTATACTACATGTACAGTAAGTTTGAGCTGATAATGATTGAATTGATTTGGTTATGATTTTTAGTTGCTCCAAAGCCATACATGCAGTAAATGTACATGTATATACACTATTGCAGTGTTTGTCAGCTCATGTAATGATGTAAAGCATATTCACTTTTTAGCTCATTTAGGCAGTTCCAATAAAATTACTTGGTTTACGGATCCGACCGACTCCAATTTTTGGAAAATCAAAATAAATTTAAATTTTCTAATGCGCATGCGCAGTACCACGTGGTGGGTGTGGCTAGATTCAAAATGGCGCTAAATGTATTTGTTACTGTTAAAAGAGCAAGCTCCTCTATCTTACCTTCCACTGTATGTCAAACCTCTGTGGCATCTACTGTTTGGGACTTGTTAGAGCAGCCATTTATGTTAAATAAGCCTACACTCACAGAAGTTGCTAGAGTATTTTGATAGTTTGTTTTAAAAAGTTGTGGTTAACTAACAATTATTAAAGTTAGTTAATGAGTAGTTAATTAATTTCATTGTTTATATTTTAATTTATTCCGACCGGCCTGCTCTATTTTAGAGAAAAAAAATCCATAAAACAAGTAATTTAGTTTGAATTGCCTTAGCATGCTTTGTGGGAAACCATGCATGCTACTAAAATCTAAAACTGTTATACTGAACTGAAATTTAATATACATGTACATGTACTTATCT
>NW_003547487.1:16613-17934 GCF_000090795.2 Amphimedon queenslandica | reverse complement strand
AAGAATTGTCAGAATGGCTAAGGCCACGAAGTGGCTGCAAGCTATTCTAGATTATATGAAGAAGGTGAAGTCCATCATATCATCTATCGACACCCACCCTCNTAATGGAAGAGGAGGAGCTAATCAAAGGCCAAGGAAGATGGCTGAAGCAGGGGCTTATATAGTGAGGCAAGTGGGCGGATGGGCGGACCAAAAGTTATTAAAATTAGTTATTTAACTACAAATTAGCTGTAAATTAAGAAAACTGGCCAAACACAGTTGATATGATCGACTTCACCTTCTTCATATAATCTAGAATAGCTTGCAGCCACTTCGTGGCCTTAGCCATTCTGACAATTCTTCACCAAGATTTGTAGTCGAGGCATCTGATGTATGTTACATTGATCGTACTGTAATGGCATTTTTTTCAGCTTTAAGGTACAGTGTATGCATAATTAAAGAATATTATTATTGATCATTTTTTAGCCATCATGCCTGGGTATCTTTTGCTGCATTTGCTGAAGCCTACAATGAGGCTATAGATGGCCAAGGCGACATCTTGAACACTAATTTATATAATTGGAGAAAGAAACTAGTATGTACTGCAGTAAATTATTCAGGTAATTCTGACTGTACTGCACATTATTGATGTAGTTTCCTTGCAAGAATATCTGTGTTACAAAAATTAATGGCTTCACTTGCCAGAAATGTTTTTGTCGCTGGGGTACACCTTGAAGATTTGAGCAATAACCCTGTTCATAGTATTTTCTATTTTGCATTTTTATTTTCCAGTACATATGCATGTACATGTACCTGTACTTAGGTTGTTTTCAAATTTTACATTTAAGCGTCGCTCCAAAAGCTGTTTTTGTCAGTTTATGAAGCACACACTAAGTATGTTTTTTGGCAAACCTTAGTGTCTGATACATACATTGTGTCTAAATTACTGTCAACATAATTAAAACAATAGTTTATCTGTGACCTTCACAATAAGCTTTTAAACTGTACTGTCTATTAAAATTTATAGATACGTACGTTACCACAAAGAATTGTGCAACTTTTTACATGCTATTAGATTCAGTATGCATTAGTTATTCAGTAACCTTTTCCTATGATATTTTGGTATGAATTTAATTTGTAGGAGCTCAAAACTTTTAATTTATTATTTTTTTGATACATGTAGATAATCATTTCGTGCCTGAGCTAAAAAGGAAAATAATACAAGAGGCATTTTGGAATGATGAGCTCCATCAAGAAATTGTTGACCATCAAATGGACTTTATCTTTCATAAGCCAGACTGCCAAGAAAGGTGCATGATGGACATTGATAAGCAGAGAGCAC
>NW_003547487.1:13820-16136 GCF_000090795.2 Amphimedon queenslandica | reverse complement strand
AGCTTTTGTTTCTTTGCAGCTGACATTGTGATGGCTTGATGGCTTCACTTAAAGTTAACTTTTTATAATTTTATTAAGCTAGCTAATTAATTAAGTTAATTATGTAAAGACTCCACCTTAATAAAATTAATTATAATAATTGTGGCTGACTGGCTGTTTTTCTTTTCTTTCTCCTGTCTCTGTTTGCCTGTGTCAAAAGTGACTGAGTTAGTAACTGCCAGTTGAGACAGCTACCCTAAACTTCTATAATCTTTGGTCATAAGTGACTAAGGCAGAAACTCAATATAGGTAAACTACTAAACTTCAATTCTGACTTCTGAACTTCAGGGTAGGCTATAGCCTACCCTAGCCTTATGCTAGCTACGCCCTTGCCTGTAATGTTTAATGTTTTAACCTCCATATACAGTTGTATGTCACATCTTGTACATGTATTGCACACACCATTGTAATATCTCTTTAAGAACAAAAACCAAAAGAATATGAAAGAAAGAATGAATGAAAGATAAAAGAACAAACGAACGAATCAACGTGTGTGTTACAAAAATAATCTTAAATAATGTACCACCTACACATAATATTGATAACCATAATAATAATCATGAATAATAATGAGTATGCATGTAACTAACCAAATAATGTAATAATACATAGATAATAGGTAGCGTATGCATCTACATGTATATGGATACCAAAGTTTGTCCATATGAAGATACCACAACCATGTTACTTATTATGTACATTGTACATGTATATGGACTCATTGTACTGTCTTTTCCAGTTTTGTGCATGCATGCATGCAACATTTGATTATTATAATGCTGTATAGCAGGAAATTTTGGTGGGAGTTTAATTTGATGAATTTGGCATTTTGATAGCCATTCGCCAAAATAAAATCTGCCATTTTTAGCCATTATGCACATAAATGACCACAAATTTGCCAAATTAAAATTCACCAATCACCACAATTTAGCAATTCGCCAAGTTTAAGTCCCTCTAAAATTTTCTACTATACGGTACTGTACAAATACCATCGGATAAGGTTAGAGCTACAAATGGGTGGATCTAGGATTTAATTTTGTGGGGCCTTAATGATGTGGGAAGGATAATTATTATGGGGTGTTCAACCAAAAATGTTTAGTAGAGAATCCTAATTTTTATGATTATTTCTGATGCATAATTGCAAATACATGTACACAGTACTTACATATGTACGTGTATGTTGTGTAGAACGTTTAAGCGAATTCCAATTAAAATTGACCTTTAAAATGAATTCTAAAAGTTGTTAAAAGATTGGGCCTAAGCTAGTAACATCTATGTTTTTTAAAGCAAACCAATAAGTTTCTGTTTCATGCAAAAAACAGTTGAAATAATTTAACATGAAATAATATTATTATATTTGTAATTCTAATTGAGTCTATTTTAGCTAAAGGATCAAGCGTCATTGAATGTGTAATTGTGATTGAGCTTTTGTAATTGATCCTACATGTATGTCCGCTGAGAGATTATTTTTATTTTTCATTAGGTTGTGGAGAGCTTTTTGTTACTGATGGGATTTGGAAGTTGGGTTATCCAATTTGTCTTTTTAAAGTCCCTATTACTGTTGAAGGGATGACCATCAATTTACCAGACTGTTGTCCGTTTGAACCAGAACATGGAAAGTTATTTTGTAAGAAACATGCTTCAGAACTAAAAGATGCTGGAATTCCTGATAATCTTCTCGGCTATGCAAGGCAAATTCAAAAAGAAGTTGTTGCCACAACAATGGACTGTTGCAATGAAGATTTAACTGATGAGCAGCACATGGCACTTGAAGACATCTTTAAAAGACTGAATTATCAAAAAAAGGATTCCATTGCAACAGTTGATATGCAAGGTTTGGCACCATATGCATGTAGACGGTAGTTTTATCATATATGTTTAGTTGTGTTTACTGGTGTTTAGTTGTGTTTAGTGGTGTTTAGCTGTGTTTACTGGTGTTTAGTTGTGTTTACTGGTGTTTAGTTGTGTTTACTGGTGTTTAGTTGTGTTTAGTGGTGTTTAGCTGTGTTTACTGGTGTTTACTGGTGTTTACTGGTGTTTAATTGTGTTTACTGGTGTTTACTTGTGTTTACTGGTGTATACTGGTGTTTACTGGTGTTTAGTTGTGTATACTGGTGTTTACTGGTGTTTAGTTGTGTTTACTGGTGTTTAGTTGTGTTTACTGGTGTTTACTGGTGTTTAGTTGTGTTTACTGGTGTTTAGTTGTGTTTAGTGGTATTTAGTTGTGTTTACTGGTGTTTAGTTGTGTTTACTGGTGTTTAGTTGTGTTTAGTGGTG
>NW_003547487.1:6921-13810 GCF_000090795.2 Amphimedon queenslandica | reverse complement strand
ACCATATTTATCCTTACCCGGTCTAGTCTTGAAGGAGCCTCTTCCTCCCAGTAGGTCAGAGCACTACGATTCTGAGGATACTTGTGCTTCCTGGCATAGCACAATACTCTAACTATGAGTTTGATGGGATTCTTGATGAGTGATATGTTCTCCAGTTTGTGTTTGAAGAATGAATGAGACACCAGTACAAGAGATACAGATACACCTGATGCTATGAAAGTGATCATGATATAATACTTACTACTATAAAATAAGCATTGAAGAAGGTAAAAAAGGAGTAAAACAAGTGGTTCAGCAAGTGTATGCCAGTATATGATAGAACTCAGTTCATCAGCTGAAGCTCCAACAAGTTGATCAATGTTATACTGAATAATGTTAGCAGTGAAACTCGAATTGCCACAAAAAAACGTAATACAAGTAAAACTGAAGAAAGTCCATAACACTGCTTTAGAGACAAAGTATCTTTCAACAATAAATCCAATTCCTATTATAATCCATGATATAAAACACAATACTATACCAATCAGTATAGCTTTGTATCTTCCAATCCATACATCAGCTAACAGACCAAATAAAGGAAAAAAGACATAACCAAAACAAACCATAATGACTAACCCATACTTATACCAATTGGCAGGAGCAACTTGATCTACAAATCTACCGGTGAAACGACTACCTAATATGTAATAAGAATACATGAGACAGTGCCATACTAGAACCAAGACTGCTGAAGGAGTAATATGAAGATAAGGTTGCCACTTTCTAGCTAACTGCTTAGCAAAACTGGTCATCATAATTATTCCCACAATACAATAATGTAATTGAAGGCTTTAATGTGTATTGTAAATCATGTGTTTATCTTAAGTGTGATAATATAAGAATAACACAAATTTACTTTCATTATAAATAAAGCTATTGTAGTCCCAAGAGCATACAAACGCATTATGTTCCTTATTAATACATAATGTAAATGTACGTCAATGCCAAATTGTTCCTTTTGGTGGGTTATTTTTTACAATCGGCGGTTTACTAGTAGATTTGCCAATGTTAAAACAGCCAATCATTAATATCAATGCTCAGTAATGCACATGTACACAAAAATTGTCAAAATAATAATTTCCAATTTAATTTACAGCAAAATTGCCAAAATAAAGGGCCTATAAAATAAAGTGACGCCAAAGTAAAGTACTATGCTATTTGAACAATATTAACTTCATTCTCTCTCACACGATACTTGTAACGTTTAGCCAGTATCACAAACACTATCAGTATGATAAGACCTAGTACACTCTTTGTAACTAGTATAGACTCTCACAATTAAAGAAAACCCTTAGAATAGTATGCTCAGTATACTGTCATGCTGTGGTAGAAGAACTATATTAAACTACATATGCCTGTATACAGAGATTGATGCATACTCTAATAGCTTTAGTATAATACAATGCCATACAGAGTCAAGTGGTAATGTAGTATGAAGATTATTACTTTACATATCAAACTCAGGCTCACCTAAAAACTGTTACAATCTACATGTACTCTAGAAGCAACCATTATTATAAATCTTGATTGCTTTTATAAATTAACACAACATTAACCTTCCTTTAATAATTTTTTTATATTAATCATCTTAGTATGAAAGTAATAATATGTAATAATATTAAGGAAAAGTTTACTTCAAAAGAGGCACACAGGTGTTGTGATGAAATAAGTACAATACATTAGGTTATATGCAACTACATAAAACATGAACTAAAGTGTTTAAATATTATCTTTTTTATATTTTTCCTCTTGTTCCATGTATCTCTGATAATGATCATCAACTATCTGAAAAATATTAACTTCATTCTCTCTCACACGATACTTGTAACGTTTAGCCAGTATCACAAACACTATCAGTATGATAAGAACTAGTACACTCTTTGATATATAATAATAGAAACTAGTACATATGTATTGACTCTCACAATGGAAAAGAAAGTTAACAGTAACATTAATGAGGTAACTGATTCCCAAAGAAGTAACATACCACAATCCAACCATCACTCCTCTCATGTGTACTGGAGACTGAGCTACTGTAAACTCCAGTGATACTGGATGCACAAAAAAGTAAGAAAATGCTTGTATAGTTTTTGGAATAAAGAGCAGTTTACCAATATTGTTTATGTCAGGATGAGACCTCTCAATGACAAATATGATCACTTTAGAAACTGTAACAATTAAAGCAAGGAAGATACCAACACTCATTCTAGTCAGCATACTGGGAATATACTTGTAGAAACAAACTCTGATAAAGAATAAATAAATTAACATTAGAATGACTGAACAAAAATGATACTGAGAGCCTGTTACTGCTAAGCAAGTGGGTAGTGTAAAACCATCAACAGCAGACCAATAATAGTCATCACTGATAATCACTACAAAAAAACCAATGAATAATGGTAGCATATGAAGTACTGTCTTCACATCTTCTACCTCTTCCTCTGTGAATGGTCCACCATATTTATCCTTACCCAGGTCTAGTCTTGAAGGAGCCTCTTCCTCCCAGTAGGTCAGAGCACTACGATTCTCAGGATACTTGTGCTTCCTGGCATAACACAATACTCTAACTATGAGTTTGATGGGATTCTTGATCAGTGATATGTTTTCCAGTTTGTGTTTGAAGAATGAATGAGACACCAGTACAAGAGATACAGATAAACCTGATGCTATGAAAGTGATCATGATAAAATACTTACTACTATAAAATAAGCATTGAAGAAGGTAAAAAAGGAATAAAACAAGTGGTTCAGATAGTATATGCCAGTATATGACAGAATTGAGTTGATCAGCTGAAGCTCCAACAAGTTGATCAATGTTATACTGAATAATGTTAGCAGAGAAACTGGAAAAACCGCAAAAACAAGTAATGTACACAAAACTAAAGAAAGTCCATATCACTGCTTCAGTGTGGTCAAAGTAGCTTTCAACAATAAATCCAATTCCTCCTATAATCCATGACATAAAGCACAATACTATACCAATCAGTATAGCTTTGTATCTTCCAATCCATACATCAGCTAACAGACCAAATAAAGGAAAAAAGAAATAGCCCAAGCAATATATAATGACTAAACCATACTTATACCAAGGGGCAGGAGCAGTTTCTGTAGTAAATACAGCAGTGGAACGACTCAGTAATATGTAATAAGAATACATGAAGAAGTTCCATACTAGGACCAAGACTGCTGAAGGAGTAATATGAAGGAATCGTTGCCACTTTCTAGCTAGTTGCTTAGCTAAACTGGTTGCCATAATCATTCCTACATGTACTGTATAATGAATTCATGCAATTCAAGAAAGTTGATTATAATGAATTGCTACATGCTGTACGATCTGTCATGTATTTGTTTTAAATGTTTTGCATTGGAAAGAAAAATATCAATTGACACTATTAGCATGATAAAAACTAGTACACTTTTTGTTATATGATAAGATAAACTACATATGTTTTGGCTCTCGTAATGAAATTGAAACTTGACACTGTTGTTAATGTGAAAACCAATCTATAGCCCACAAGCAATTGCATGCCACATACGATCAACATTTGTATTAATGAAAAGCATGCTAAAAAGAATATTATTTGGCTAATTTTATAAGTTTTTAATCATTATTTTATTTACATTAGATCGAGCTGACTGCTATTCAGAAGCAGTACTACAGAGCAATATTGGAAAGGAATTTCACTTTTCTGACTAAAGGGAGCAACACAGTACCAAACCTATTGAACACTATGATGGAACTAAGGAAGTGTTCTAAAGTAGGCTAGCTCTGATTGTATATGTATATTTTTATATAAAATTTATTTTAAGGATAATCTTGTAATGGATGAGCCTCGTGTAAGGAGACAGGTTCGTTGCTATGGTGATGAGATGCTGGAGACAATAGTTGACATGGATGAGAGTCAAGAAGAGATACTGGACATATTACCATTGAGAGGAAAGAAAGGATAGACCAAACTGAAGTGCTTTAAGATTGAGAAGGCTCTACTGGTTTATAGTTAGTGGTTGCTATGGTTACTGTTAATTAGTGGGTGTGGTTTATAGGTGGGGACAGTGGGTGGACATGCTTGTTGAGTGTAACTTTAAAAAGAGACAATTGAATATCAGGGACATAGAGAATATATTAAGAACAATGGTAAGGAATATGACACAATACTATGCATGTACGTACGATTAAGTGAGAGTTGACACATAATGTACATGTACACGTACATGTTGGTGTTATATTAGTAAGTGCATGTACATGTTTATTTGTGTCTGGTTGTTTTTGTGGTACTTTAATAGCTTGTAATGGAAAGGCACTTTTTGGTAATTCATTAATTTTATTTGTGATGTACAAACAGTATAGAGTACCACATAGTACTGTACAATGTATGTGCATGTACAAGTACATACTAGTAATGCTATGCAATTTGTCATTTATGTATTCTTTACTTCTATTCTCATTTATTTTAATTAATATAATAATTATTGTCTTCATATTTTTCTAGTGATGAGAAAGTCAAGGTTTACATCCACCAAATGATTGACCCTAGCATTCAAACTGAAGACCATTCTGAAGATAGCTCAACTCCTGAATACTTCACTGGTTTTACTGAAGAGGACTATCTTGCTTTAATGGCTAAAGATCCTGAGACTCTCTTTCAGGAAGAATTATACATGTACATGAAGCATCTTAGACGACACTCAACGAAGTAAATTTATATACATGTACTATTCTAAATGTCTAATATTTTTGCAGCTATAAGTACATGTACATCTACATTGTGCATGTAATTGTTAAGCATGTACATAGTACTTGTATATTTTGTGTACATGATTATTTTAATTTTATTTCTATTAGGATATTATTAAGGGTGAGACAGTTGCATTTAATTTGCTGGTAGATAATGAAACCTTACATTAAACAATTTAAAGCTGGAGCCTTTGCAAAGTGAGTATTTTATGTAATGAGTTTTCATTCTTTGATATCCTGCATGCTAAAACAAAAAAAATTGATCTTTAAAGTACAATTTTTGGCCCAAGACATGTTTAAAAAATTGGCTTTAATATGTCAGCATTTTCTGATACATACATTATATTTATGCTCTTATACTGTGCAGGAAGTTTGAGCTAATTTTGAAGGCTAAAATAGCCCATACTTCTCAAAAAATTGGCTCTGAAATCAACCCCAATTTTTATTACATTTTCTGATACATATTGATGTCCTTATGCTGTGTGGAAAACTTGAGCTGATTCCAACATAATCATTTTGGGCTATTAGCATTTAATGTACATTTCTACTTACATGATATTTGTACATGTACATGTACAGTACATTTACTTACCCTATTATTATTGTTGTTATGATAAGGATCTTGATTTTGTTCCTCCTAAGCCAGAAGAGGATCCTCCAGTTCCATGGTGGAACAGTTTATGTGATGTGTCTCTGTTAGTTGGAATGGTTAAACATGGTGTGTAAATGTATGTACATACGTGTACATGTATAAGCACTATGAACCACAACTCTATGTCTAAACAATTTTAATTTGTAATACTCATGTACTTTTATAGTGTGTGCTTGTATTATTAACATTTAAAGGATTATAACTGTACGTGTACATGGTACAGTATATGTATTTCACATTATATGACTCGTTGGACATTTTCTTTAAAGGATATGAGCAGTTTCGTCAGTGGAGATCAGACAGGTCATTGTGTTTCTGGGAGTTAGTAGGAGAACAACAACAACAGACACAACAGCAATCAACACCACAGACACATCAATCCAAAAAGAAGCGACTCTCGAAAGCCACGCCTTCCAAGGACTCGTTTTTTGAAGGAGAGAGCGAGGGAGAGGAGGAGCTATTTGAATTGGATGATGATGAGATTGATAATCCTGGAGGGGAGGAGAGTGACGAGGGAAGTCCTAATGGGCCTCAGGCTCCTCAACAACCTAAACTAACCACTGTTATTAGAAAGTGAGTCAGTAAATGTACATGTTGACTTGTATAATTGGATTAATAGTATAATTCTGTTGTTATGCATGCAAATAATACGGTGCGTACATGTACATGTACATGTATGTTTTATTTTATTGCATTGATCATTAGTTTTTGTTGCCCTGCGTTCATGTTGTTTAAACGTACCTGACTATGAAGTACTTATTTTGTACTCTATAGTAAATTACAACTGTATGATAGGATATGGTAGATAAACATCATCATTAAGTAATACACTACAGTCACTGCTACCATCGGCATAAGTTAATTATTTGTTTATCTACACTTGATAATCTCCTAACTTCAGTTTCTGCAATATCTTTCCCTTTATTCTTCTAAAGCATAATAGTACATGTACAGTACACATTCATTTTTACATCAGAGTAGAAATGGTTCACAGAGCAATCTTTTCAGTAGTCTTGGTTCTACTTTGGGACTATCTGATGTATGTTCATGATCTTACCCTCTACTTTATACTCAGCGGCTTTCATGAAGTGAGTGTACCTCAAAGTTCCAGTCACAAATATGGGTATATTATAGTCATTAGTCTAGCTTTCTTTTCTTTTCTTTATTTGGTCTGTTAGCTGATGTATGGATTGGAAGATACAAAGCTATACTGATTGGTATAGTATTGTGTTTTATATCATGGATTATAGGAGGGATCAGATTACTCGTGTATCAGTTTTATAGCTACGAGACACTCTTAGAGATTTTTTACTTTATTGGTGGCATCTTTCAAGCTTTTGGCTTCTTAAGCTTTAGAGCTAACATTATTCAGTATAACATTGATCAATTTGTTGGAGCTTCAGCTGATGAACTAATGAACTTAGTACTATTATATACTGGCACTGTATATCTGTACCAATCATC
>NW_003547487.1:0-6911 GCF_000090795.2 Amphimedon queenslandica | reverse complement strand
GTATTGTGTTATGCCAGGAAGCACAAATATCCTGAGAATTGTAGTGCTCTGACCTACTGGGAGGAAGAGGCTCCTTCAAGACTAGACCTGGGTAAGGATAAATATGGTGGACCATTTACAGAGGAAGAGGTAGAGGATGTAAAGATAGTACTTCGTATTATCTTACCTCTAATCCTTTCTGTGCTTGCTTATTCTTGTACTGATAATTGTAACTGGTCTTATAGCAATAATTTTTTGACTCAGTGTACCATATTCACTCGCTTTCCATTCAATATAAGCTGCCTGTGTCTCATGCTAATCTATCTCTTTTTTATTCGCATCTTTCTCTACAAGTATATTCCCAGTATGTTGACTAGAATGAGTGTTGGGGTATTTCTAGCCTTTGCTGTGTCTGTTGTCAAGCTAATAATTTATAATCCAATTCAGCTACTTTTTGCTAATTCATTTATTGATTATGAACTGATTTTACCACAAATATTACATGGCTTCTCTTTTATTTTATTGTTTCCAGTATCACTGGAGTTTACAGTAGCTCAGTCTCCAGTACACATGAGAGGAGTGATGGTTGGATTGTGGTACGCTTCTTGGGGAATTGGTTACCTCATTATTGCCATGTTGAAGTTTCCATTTGATTGTGAAAGTCAATATATGTACTAGTTTCTATTATTATTATAACAGAGTGTGCTAATTCTTATCATACTGATAGTGTTTGTGATACTGGCTAAACGTTACAAGTATTGTGTGAGAGAGAATGAAGTTAATATTGTTCAGATAGTTGATGATCATTATCAGAGATTCAAGAACTAAAAATTTAGTTGTCACATTGACTTGCAAAAATGATATTTTTTGCTCTTGAAACTACAATAGCATTCATGTATGTTAATTTTGAAATGGAAACAAAAGTTATTTTTTCAATGTATAATTTTTAAAATAAACACTTTGTTTTCTATATGTATCAAAGCCTTGAGTTTATGTATTTTTGTACTATAAATAATTATGGTGGCCTGTATTGCTACACAGCAGACTAAAAAGGGGCAACCTTATCTTTTTATTACTCCTCCAGCAGTCTTGGTTCTAGTATGGAAGTATCTCATGTATATTATTATTACATATTAGTGAATCGTTTCACTGGTGGATTTGCTACTAAATTTGCTCTTCCTTCTTGGTGGTATAAGTATGGTTTTATCATGGTTTGCTTTGGTTATGTCTTTTATCCTTTATTTGGCCTGTTAGCTGATGTATGGATTGGAAGATACAAAGCTATACTGATTGGTACAGTATTGTGTTTCATATCATGGATTATATTAGGAATTGGATTTATTTTAGACAGCTACTTTACTTCTCAAACAATATTTTACTGTGTTTATGGATTTGCTTATTTCTTTAAGTTCAGTGGTTTTTCCAGTTTCACTGCTAACATTATTCAGTATAACATTGATCAACTTGTTGGAGCTTCAGCTGATGAACTCAATTCTGTCATATACTGGTATATACTATCTGAACCACTTATGCACTTTCTCTTTTACCTTCTTCAATGCTTATTTGATAGTAGTAAGTATTTTATCATGATCACTTTCTTAGCATCAGGTGTATCTGTATCTCTTGTACTGGTGTCTCATTCATTCTTCAAACACAAACTGGAGAACATATCACTGATCAAGAATCCAATCAATCTGATAGTTAGAGTATTGTGTTATGCCAGGAAGCACAAGTATCCTGAGAATCGTAGTGCTCTGACCTACTGGGAAGAAGAGGCTCCTTCAAGACTAGACCTGGGTAAGGATAAATATGGTGGACCATTCACAGAGGAAGAGGTAGAAGATGTGAAGACAGTATTTCGTATGCTACCATTATTCATTGGTTTTATTGCACTTAATCTCAGTAATGATACCTATTGGTCTGCCTCTAAAAATTTTACATTACCAACTTGCTTTGCAGTAACAGACTCTCTGTATTTTTTATGTTCAGTCATTCTGATATTTATTTATTTATTCTTTATCAGAGTTTGTTTCTACAAGTATATTCCGAGTATGCTGACTAGAATGAGTGTTAGTATCTTCCTTGCTTTCATTGTTACAGTTTTTAAAGTGATCATATTTGTCATTGAGAGGTCTCATCTTGACATAAACAACTTTGGTAAACTGCTCTTTATTCCACAGACTATCCAGGCATTTTCTTATATTCTTGTGTTTCCTGTATCACTGGAGTTTACAGTAGCTCAGTCTCCAGTACACATGAGAGGAGTGATGGTTGGATTGTGGTGTGCTTCCTGGGGGTTCGGCCTACTTATTAATATCATTGTCAAGTTTCCATTTGATTGTGAGAGTCACTACATATGTACCAGTTTCTTTTATTATGTAACAAAGAGTGTACTAGTTCTTATCATACTGATAGTGTTTGTGATACTGGCTAAACATTACAAGTATCGTGTGAGAGAGAATGAAGTTAATATTGTTCAGATAGTTGATGATTATTATCAGAGATATATAAATCAAAGGGAGCAGTTTATGAGTGGCATTGACAGTGACTCCTCCAGTGATTAATGCTCCAATAGTTTCAATGTTTCATAAATCAATTTTTTATAGAGTTTGTTTATAGTGCATTTCAATGAAAGTTAAGTGATGTTTTCTTTTCATAATAAATACATCATTGATTATGCATGTCAATCAAAATAATCAGCATTGAATTAGATGTGCTTTGAACTTGAATTATGCATGAATGTAATGTTGATAATCATGGTGACCTGTTTCGCTACACAGAAAGTGATTCATATTGCTCCTTTGGCAATCTTCATACACTGATGTCAGTATCATGTGTCTTGCTGTAGCAGCAGTAATAAAGTTAGATTTCTAATGGTACTACTTATAAACTTTGCTTCACTTGTGTTAATTACTTTTAGTTTCATAACTACATTTAATTTTGTCTCGTTTTTTCATTTATATTGACCGGATGTTATTGTGGATAGCACTATAAAATACCAGGGCCTGAAATTACATTTGAACAATCTTGAGACATTGTCTCTGAACATTACCTAATTTGAATAAAAAGTGATCTCACAGGGTTTTGGCATGGTGCTTATGCAGCTTCTTGTTGGTGGATTATCCAATGACCCTAGTAGTATATTAGTACTGGGTATATCGGCAAAAAATACAAAAGGAGAGAATTCTCTATCTTTATATTTTTATGATACATATACATGTTTTTATTTTGCATAGAAAGTTTGAGATGATTTCAACTAATTTTGGATTATTATAAGTTTTAAAATTGCTCAAAAATTGGGCAAACGACCAAAGGCTATAGCCATTCAAATTTTGTCAAAAATGGCTGGAAGAGAATTTTTTATAATTTTTCATATACTTGCCATAAAGTTACCTTGTGTATTAACTTCCAACTAATCTGAGATACACATATCAAAGAGAACAGTTTGTTTGTGACATTGACAGTTCAATGTTTTATAATCCTTTGTTCATTATGTAGCATTTGTTTATAATTTAGTTCAATGAAGTGAAGAGATGGTATACCTTTTCATTTTCAATGTGTAGTAATTAATGTAAATTATTTTGACTTTATACATGCGTCTATAAAAACTATTCAACTTTTGATTGTGTGTATTATAGTAGCTTTGATTTTTTGCAACACAGCTAGCTAAAAAGGGGCAACCACTTTTCATATTACACCTTCAGCAGTCTTGGTTCTAGTATGCAAGTGTCTCATGAATTCTTATTACATATTAGGGAGTCATTTCACTGGTGGATTTATAGATCAAGTTGCTCTTGCCACTTGGTATAAGTATGGTTTAGTCATTATATTTTTCTTTGGATATTTCTGCTTTCCTTTATTTGGTCTGTTAGCTGATGTATAAATTGAAAGATATATACTGATTGGTATAGTTTTGTGTTTTGTGTCATGGATTATAATAGGAATTGGGTTTTTTTGTTGAAAGTTACTTTGCCCACTCTGAAGCAGTGCTATGGAGTTTTTTCACTTCGCTTATATTGTATATTATTTTTGTTTTTCTAGTTTTTCTGCTAACATTATTCAGTATAACATTGATCAGCTTGTTGGTACTTCAGCTGATGAACTGAATTATGTCACACACTGGCATATACTAGAGGTAGGTAGAGGTAGTAAAATTAATACCCCACGAAATTTACCAACCGTACGGTATATAACAAAGAGTGTATTAGTTCTTATCATACTGATAGTGTTTGTGATACTGGCTAAACGTTACAAGTATCGTGTGAGAGAGAATGAAGGTAATATTGTTCAGATACCTGTAGTTATCAGAGATACAACATGTATATAAATCAAAGGGATCAATTTGGTAGTGTTTGCATTATGTAATAATAAGGACTTATAATAAGTTTGTACACTCTTAGGACTACAATAGCATTTGTTATAATGCAATTTAATGAAAGTGAAGTAATGTTTTTGCTTTCAATTATGACATTAAAAACAAATCAAATACATCATAAACCATAAAGCTTCTAGAAAGACTCAGTAATCAACTTTCAATTACATCATTACAGTGTTAGTAATTATGGCAACCAGCTTTGCTAAGCAGCTAGCTGATAAGTGGCAACCATTCCTTCATATTACTCCTTCAGCAGTCTTGGTTCTAGTATGGAACTGTCTCATGTATTTCTATTACACCTTATTGAGTCGATCCACTGCTGGATTTGTTATTGAAGTTGCTCCTGCCACTTGGTATAAGTATGGTTTAGTTATTTTCTTTTTCTTTGGTAGTATCTTTTTTCCTTTATTTGGTCTGTTAGCTGATGTATGGATTGGAAGATACAAAGCTATACTGATTGGTATAGTATTGTGTTTAATAGCATGGATTGTAATGGGAATTGGATTTATTGTGGATATCTATTTTACCTTTAAAGGAGTTACTTGGAGTTTTTTTAGTTTCACTTATATTTTATATTTTTTTGGTTTTTCAAGTTTCACTGTTAACATTATTCAGTATAACATTGATCAACTTGTTGGAGCTTCAGCTGATGAACTGAATTATGTCATACACTGGCATATACTATCTGAACCACTTGTTTTATTCCTCTTTAACCTTCTTCAATGCTTATTTTATAGTAGTAAGTATTATATCATGATCACTTTCATAGCATCAGGTGTATCTGTATCTCTTGTACTGGTGTCTCATTCATTCTTCAAACACAAACTGGAGAACATATCACTCATCAAGAATCCTATCAAACTGATAGTTAGAGTATTGTGTTATGCCAGGAAGCACAAGTATCCTGAGAATCGTAGTGCTCTGACCTACTGGGAGGAAGAGGCTCCTTCAAGACTAGACCTGGGTAAGGATAAATATGGTGGACCATTTACAGAGGAAGAGGTAGAAGATGTAAAGACAGTATTTCGTATGCTACCATTATTCATTGGTTTTGGTGCAATTTATCTCAGTGATGATGCCTATTGGTCTGCTGTCCATAGTTTTACATTACCAACTTGCTTAGCTGTAACAGGTTCCATATATTCTTTATGTTCAGTCATTCTAATGTTAGTTTATTTATTCTTTATCAGAGTTTGTTTCTACAAATATATTCCCAGTATGCTGACTAGAATGAGTGTTGGTATTTTCCTTGCTTTCATTGCTACAGTTTCTAAAGTGATTTTATTTGTCATTGAGAGGTCTCATACTGACATAAACAATATTAGCCAATTGCTTTTTATTTCACAAACTGTACAGGCCTTTTCTTATATTCTTATGTATCCAGTATCACTGGAGTTTACAGTAGCTCAGTCTCCAGTACACATGAGAGGAGTGATGGTTGGATTGTGGTATGTCACTTCTGGAATTAGCTATATTGTTAACATTACTTTTAAGTTTCCATTTAATTGTGAGAGTCAATACATATGTACTAGTTTCTGTTATTATATAACAAAGATGGTACTAATTCTTATCATACTGATAGTGTTTGTGATACTGGCTAAACATTACAAGTATCGTGTGAGAGAGAATGAAGTTAATATTGTTCAAATATTTGATGATCATTATCAGAGATACATGGAACAAGAGGAGCAATACAACAAGGATGAAAATGATGACATTCATTATTCAGTTCAGTATTAAAATTATTTTCCTGTTATTTTGTATACACTATAGCAAATATTTCGAACTCTTAGTACTCATGTTTCGATTATGCTTTATGTAAACTACATCATTAAAATTACTAGCGCATTTAATGCTATCATGTACATGTACACACAATTTTGTATCAAGAAATGTAATAAAATTGAAAAGTCTCCCTTAACCATTTTTGTTCAAAACTCATGTACACCAAATTCAAAGCAATTTTAAAATTTCTAAATTTTTTAAAAATTTTTACCAAGACCCTATTTAGCTTCATTCCCCTTTAAAGATTATGATATATTTTGCTACATTTGTTAAAGTCCTGAAATCTACAAAGCTGTTACAGACAAAAATGTCGTACATGCATGTGGCTTGATTGCTGAATTTGCTGATAGTCATCTTTAATGTGCTAATTTTACTAGCAAGCTAGTCATTAATAATGCCAGTATTTGGAAGTTTTATGATTTAGTTCAATGTAGCATTGAAAGTGTAGTGATGTTATTTTCATACTGATAGTATTTGTGATACTGGCTAAACGTTACAAGTATCATGTGAGAGAGAATGAAGTTAATATTGTTCAGATAGTTGATGATCATTATCAAAGATTCATAAATCAAATGTAACAATTTGGTAGTGACACTGACAGTGATCGATAATTGAAGCTTTTTAAAATCATGCATCAAGTCATACATTTTGTTTTTATATCACATGAAGTGATTGAATGAAATGAATTTTTGCTATCGTTTCAGGATATGAATCTCTAAGGGAAAAATAATTGACACTATCACACTAATCAAAATAAATCCTCATGGGCAAA
>NW_003547485.1:8578-17990 GCF_000090795.2 Amphimedon queenslandica | reverse complement strand
GTTCCGCGCGTTCACGTTCTTGGTTCAGCGTGCGGAACGATCCGCAGCAATCCGCACTGATCCGCATTCTAGTAACGCCCCCTTGGTTGGGCACGGAGAAAAAATATGCGGCGCGCGAAGCGCGCCGCAAAAAAAAAATCCCCATAGCTAATTAATTTCATAATGGGCGTGGTCAATTAAATACTACGATTATTACTTTAATTAAGCTAAGATGTGCACTTCAGTGCTTATATTTTCTTCATTAGTAGTAGTACTGGCCTTGGGAAGACATTCAAATAGACTCAGCAAAGTTTCTTAGCCATTTTCAACTCGATTACTTTGATAATTAATGTGAATAGTCTAATAACTGATTGGTTAGTAGTAGTTATTATTTAAAAAATGGCAGCCCAAATGGAACTATGGAAGTCTCTACCATGTCATCATTATATTTACACTGGCTAAAACTATTAGCTATGCTAGTCTTGTCTCATTGCTATCATAATAAAGTGAGCAATATTTTTAAAAGGACTAATATACAAAAGAAAAAAATTTTTAGTCTGCTGAGTTGGTCGGGCACAGGCCCACCCTTAGATACGCCCCTGTCTCTATCTTGGACACATCGCCAAGTTGACATTGCACATAATAATGTGCTTCTGCCCCATTGACCGTAATTTCTAATTATTCAAATCAGAGTAATGAATACGCCCCATTATACAATGCCAGCTCAGCAATAAAAACCCGATTCCGCCCATTGCAGTATGAGTCTCTACTACATGTCCATAGCATATTATCTGCACCATAGTGCTGAGGCATCTTCTTAAACTGTTTCGTAAAATTAGATACAAACACAAAACTACATACACAACACATAAAGTAAAACAGTGCATATAAAACTGAATCAAAACATATGTAATATGATTAATATCATTGTTCCTGTAATCATTATCTTGTTCATCTATCTACTAATGTATGGGATAAGGTAAGTTATTGTGATGACTGATAACTTACATGAAGCAGCAATTCTGTCAGCTAATGTAGAAAGAACAACATGATCCTGTTCCCTCAGTATAGACAAGAATGTACTAATGTAATCAGGACAAAGCTCAATCAATAATGAAATATTTCCAATAAAAAGTTCTACTCTTTTTGATAAAGACTGGTTATTCATTCCATCAAATAACTCATCATACTGAGAAGAATCAATAATTTGTACCTCCTTACAACCATTAGCTATGTCACGAAACTTTGCTTCTGAAGTTGAAAGGAAACGTTTCAGATCATTAATGTGCTTCTTGATATCATTTTGTGGATTAGGACCATCCTTAGTACCAACAGAATGAGCTATAGGCAAAATTGTTATTGTTATTGATATAATATCACAAAAATACCTAATAATTCTTTTAATGATCTGTTAACTTTGATTTTCATTGGCTCCAGTAAACCTTTCAATGGTATAGCATACTTCAGTACATGAACAGTATCAGGACGACTGCTGTCAGCATAAATTGATACCAAACAAGATGGAGGAATTGTATTATTAATTTCGGAACCAAATTTATTCATTTCTCTTTCTTTAATCTAAACATGTTATTAAACAACAAACTTTTTGTGATACACATATGTACCTGACAAGGTTCAATTTCTGGACTAACAGTCCAGCCAGTTATTGGTTCATCCTGAGGACCAAATACTAGCTCAAGGCATCCAAAACGAGGATCAAATTGAAAACTGAAAGCTTGCCCACTAATTTCTAGTTTATGATATTCTTTTTTAAGGAACTACAATAATTTAATAATGACAATAACATTGAATAATGCACATAATTACCTGAACAAGAGCATTCAAATCTTTAGCAGCTGCAAATCTCATTTTATCTGCTCGTTCATAAAACGCTTGTCCATAATATATTGTAGCTTCACAAATACCAGTTGAATGAGTAGGTACAACTATAAAAGATAAGGAATTATTATTTAAAACAAATTATTAGAAATCACATTGATATGATGTACCAGTTGTAGATTGAAAACTTAATTCAGCAGATTCTGTCAAAACAGCAACTTGTGGCTGCTTTTTGAAATCTTTTTGTCTATCCTCAACTTGTTTGTCTTCTTTTGGTTGCTGATGCTCAGCCCCTACTCCTCCACCTGCTCCTCCTTCTTGTCCTCCTGCTCCTTGTCCCTCTCCTCCTGTTGTCTGTCCCTTTCCTTTCCCTCCCTCATCTCCTGAGTCTTCATCTTCCTCTCCATTCCTCTCCTCATTCCTACCTCCTCCATTTTCCTCTTCTTCCTTCCCAACAATAGCTAATTGACAGAACTTGCTTCGTTCAATCCATCCATATCTCTGGTATGCTGGAAACTCCCCTCCTTCAATTAGTGAGAACTGGTAAGGAAGACTAGCTGTGTGAACTGGAGCAACAACAAATTTAAGATACTTGGATAAAGAAGGATCACTGAGATCAATACAGTGTTGCATTTCTATCCTCAGTGACTTGAGGAGTGGACTGGTTGATATTGCATACACTGCACTGACTAGTCTAGTATTATCAGGAAACCTATAAAGGAATTAATAATAAAAAAATACATGTACATGTAAATATTATGTATAGCAGGTCATTTATGTGAAGTAAAAATTATATTTTCATCATTAAAAATTGGCAGAAAAAGGTTGTCATATTTTAACAACTCTAGCTGTTAAAGGAGCAAAGGAAAATAAAGACATAATTAAAGATTGTGTTCCCTGACAAGAATTACGGACTATAGTATAGACCTCTCTAGCTGAGAATGAATTATGTCACTAAAATAAATACAGCGATGGCTGTGGTAGAGAAGAAAATATATTCCATTGACGGCAACTTTCTATCATGAGCCAATGAGCAAAAGCTTTCCTGCAAAAAATACCTGCAAATTACACCAAATCTGTTTTACGAGAATAATAAGATGCTTGGTAGGACTCACTCTCTCTTCCCACCAACACTTTTGTAGCTTTAAAGAGTTCCAGCTTAGTCAAAAAACCATTTTTACAACTTCAGGGCAAAGCTCCCAGGTCATTCCTATAATTGTTTTCACCCACGTCCAATGTATAATTCTACATGTATGTCAATACTTCATTCTCAAATAAAAAATTAAAAGGTCTTAGCAATGACCCGTCCACGTCCTTTATGTATAGTGGGTGTGATCATGCAACAAAATGGCAGCTTACACATGGACAAAGTTTTGAGCTCTCTAACTGCAAAACAACATTGTCTAAAGACTTCTCTTCAAAAAATCTTAACTGTCTCATGACTGCATGTATTCAATAAGGTAGAGAGAACCTCAGGAAGTCTTAGCTCGAATATGTGTGCAAGGTGGTGAAAACAATTATATGTATATTATTTTTATACTTGTATGCTTGTTATAGTTTACAGCATCTTCCACTTTACTTAGATTACAGTTTCTGTGCCATATCCATCCTGTGTTTTTAAGAGGGACACAAAGAGTGTCTTGCATACAGAAGGTTGTTCTGTGATCAAATTGCCATCAAAAATGGTGGCCAGTTGTTACACATAGGTGGATACCATATCTCAAAATAATGATATTCGTATACATATACATTCACAGCTAGAGCGTGGTCTATACAGACATTAATACATGTACAGTATATGTACTTGAAGTGTCCTCCTACAAGAGCTAGTACTGATACTTCTACAGTCTCTGATGCTGATAGACTATCCTCTGGTACACTAATCCTCAGTCCATACTCCTCCCAGTTCATCAGTTGAGGTTTGTCTCCTTGAACTAAAAACAACTTCTTCCCTGCTATTTGGGACTCACTTAGACCTTCCAAATTATCTGTAGGAAAAGTAACACATGAAATCTAAATTCTGGTGAAATTTGGCCTGAGACCATGTACATGTGATATAGTTCAGGGATTTTTACCCAATTTTTGAGCAACTTTAAAGGTTAAGTTCAATGCATTTTTGGGGTACGTATTTTTTATTGGCTTAATATGATCGCCTGACTATACTAATGATGTGTTCCAACTCCCATTGTCTAAAAAAATTATTCACTGAGATATGAGCCTTCCTTCCTGCCATTTTACTTCCTGTCAGTGCGCGTGGGTGGCTAAATGTGACGTTACTAGAGGCATTGCTGCGCTTGCTAAATCCATTCCTTTATAGGGGGAAATGATCCTTTATTCTCATGCCTAGTAATATAATAGCACTAATTTAAAATTAGAATTATTAGCTTTCATTATTCACTAAGCATAGAACTGCAAAAAAGGGCACAAAATAACAAATAAGAAGATTCACCTATGTGGTGTATTGTGAATTTTTCTTGCACCTCCATGCTTAGAATAATGAAAGCTAATGATTCTAATCTTTAAATTAGTGCAATTACATTACTAGGCATGAGAATAAAGGATTATTTCCCCCTATAAAGGAATGAATTTAATTCAAGATTTAGCCACAGCTATGCCTCTAGTCATAGATATTAGAGTAAATGAAAGGGATTGGAAACTTCCTTGTTGCTACATTGACTTTGTAGGCAACAGATGCAGGTTACCCCTTTTCTTAGCAGGTTACCCCTTTTCTTAGCAATGGCTGCCGACTTTTAGCAAGAAAGCGTCTTGTTTGTGACCTGTCAAAGGCTGTCATTAATTAGTAGTGTCATTATTCGTCAAGATTGATAGGAAATAAAGCAGAGGAAACATGTCTCTATCCCCAGACAAATTTTTAGGTGCATTCATCATGACCTACACTAGTTTTTTGCCCTTAAATGACAATGATTGCAACTACATTTTGTACCTTTTTCTTGAAAGTGTTAAACAAATGATAACAACTAATTCAATCATTCAATAGAGCATCACTAGGTGGAGGTCACCCACTTTGTTTCATTTGAAAATATGATTTCGTCTCTCTGTAATGATCAATTTACTGTTAAGTTTGAGAGGTTTGTTTTGTACCCTTAACTTAAAAACTAAATGGTCTATGACATCAACTATCACACTATTTTAGATCTTAGAACATACCGGAGGTCACTGGCACACTCTCAATCATATAGATTATAAATTACAGAAAATATACAACTAAACATGCAATATAGTGTAATGATTGACAGTGCTGATTAACAATGAATTCCAACTGCAAACATCATGATTGCCACAGCAGACTACTTGGGCAAGTAGAAAGAGTGTCCCTCTACATTATTGAAGGGTTATATGTACAAAATAAGACAATATGCAACCAAAAACTGATGAAATGCATGCCTACCTGCTTCACTTCTCCAGCCATTTTCAATTTTACATATGATTAATTAGAGCAAATTGGCTTAAAATTAATACGGTATAGGTAACTAGCATTTCCAGCTGTGAATGGAAGTTTCCAATCCCTTTTATTTACTCTATAGATCTAGAGGAGGTAGGAGATGGTTGACCTTTGAGCAATAATTGCAAAGTTCAATTGCATTCCATTGGTATCACGTGATGAAGAATGGCAGCTTTCTGATGATTGTATCACAAAACTAGCTACTACTGCAGAAACTAGAGAGATCTATGACGACCCTTAACGGTTGTTAAAATCACCATTGTATGGAGAATATTTCTTCTTTGATTATAGACATGAATATAAGAAGGAGAAAGAGACAGTGCATCTTAACTTTGATTCTCTTCTTTACTTCATCAGATAAATCAATCTTCGCTAGTTTAAGATGTTAAAAATTACTGCACCTATCATAGTTTCTAGTGAATTAATGAAAGTCCCATCGACTCTATCTTGATGCCCTAAATTATTGTTGGAAGTGGTACTAGTGGAAGAATTTGGCCATTTTGCATCACGTGATACCAATGGAATGCAATTGAACTTTGCAATTATTAATCAAAGGTCAACCGTGTCCTACCTCCTCTGCTATAGATCTAATATCTATGCTCTAGTGATGTCACATTTAGCCACACCCACCGACAGTAAGTAAAATGGCAGGAAGGAAAATGGGCATTTGGAAGGCTCATATCTCAGGGAATAATTTTTTTCAGACAATGGGAGTTGGAACACATCATTATTATGGTCAGGCAATCATATTTAGCCAATAAAAAATACCTCAAAAATGCATTGAACTTACTATTAAAAATTCAAAAAATCCAAATTTGATTTAAATTTTGGCACAATTCAAAAAATCAAAAATTTTTTCAAAATTTTGGCACAAGATCAGGTACAGGTATAGGTAGCTTTAATAATTCGTAAAAATTAATTCTGATAGGACCATAATGATTGGGACGAGCCCACATAAACAAAGCAAGTATGTTTGTCTGTCTATACAAGTCCCGTCACTCCTATTTATGCATAATACGGTAGATACTATGCATTAGAAATTCAGTTTTCAATATTTCATTTAAAGTGGGAGTGGCAACAACAAGTGTAACAGTATAAAAATATTCCTGTAATTAAGGAAATTGCTGACCAACACACAGGAAGAAGTCATGAGTTTCTATACTATATCCCAGTTGAGTTTGGGACAAAAAAAACTGGAATAACTTTTCATAGGAATGTGGGATAAGGATGAAACTTTCACAGGTTCTTAGTCACCAAAGTCCATCAAAATCTATGAAATCTTGGGTCTCTCAGCTCTTGGAACCATGAGAACCGGGTTCTCCCTATAAACCCAATGGCATACCAAAATGACGTTTTATGACAATTTGTCTACGTCATAGTTTACATAAGAACATGTGGTTGAGAGCCCAAACTGATAATTCTTGTTTTAAAAAGCTAACAGAGCAAGATCTTCTGATAATGATAGCCTTTATGAAGACTAGTTGACTCCAGCAGCTATTGTACTGCTTATCAGGAAGAGCAAGACTGTTTTAAAAGTGAAACAACACAGCCGCCATGCTTCTATGAATATCATTAAAATACGTCATTTTTGTGACATAGCTACATTTTTCAAATTCCACGCAGCTGCTTCCACTTCCGTCCCAAACTGAACTGGGATATAGTATAGCAGCAAAATAAGACAGAAATTCTGTCCAAAGGCTTCTCCAACAGCCAGACAAGGTTATAGATGCAGTAAAGTAACCATGAAACCCGTCTTTGTTACTTACTCTACTCATAGTACAGTCTAAATGTAGCAAGGAATATCAAGAAAGCAGATATGACATCTTGTGAATGACTCTGATTAAGTGAATGTCAGTTACAGCCTGGATTATCTTAGACTACATTGCTACAGTTCCCTATCTAGCCTTATCATTTGTGCAGTGACTGCTTCTAGCTATCTTTAATGCTTCCTAAATGCTAAACTTTAGCTTTAATAACAACTGAAGGCAGATCAAGAACTACACTCACTCCACCACCAAGTTCTGAGCTCTTGCATGAGTATTGTAGTCTGTCAACATCTATTGTATGTACATTGCTTTGCTTGCTTGGGCTCACCCATTCAATATTTCACATTTGTCTAGTTATATAGTAAGTCGGGGCTATTCCTTCCCCCTGTATAAAGGAATGAGAAATTTGTAAGCAGCAAGGTGCCAAGGGTCAGAATAGCCTCGCCTAGGCAGTCATGCTTTTCTATTATAATTTTCTAAGTGTAGCAGATATAGAACTGAGAGCAAGACAGATCAATTCAGCAGGGAAATATCTTTTTTACAGTACTAAGCAACAGCTTAGTTCCTAAATAGCAAAGGTGAAAGAAGCAGGCAAATAATTAGTCTTCCTTCGGGTCGAAATAGCCCCGAAATACCGGTCACTTTATCTACAGTTTTTATTCAAACTTCAAGCTGAACTTTGCTTGTATTAGTGATGGATAGAATAGACTTAGTAGAATACAATGGTGGTTAAAATGAGTGGATAAGAGCAACAAGAAGTGAGTTATGACTTCATGAATATTTAATTAGATCATAGTGCAAAAACCGGTTGGAATAGCCCCGAGTGACTCTAACAGATTTCTTATAAAATGCATAATCCTAACCTTGTGTTGGTACAAGATAATTAAACTGAATTTCTTTGTCAAGAGCTAAAGTATAAAAGTAAAACAAATAAATTTAAAAAATTACATACTTATTGGTGCTGTTTGTATTTCTTTGCTTTCAGTTTCAGTTTCAGTTTGAGTTTCTGAATCTTTTGCTAAAATTAATGATAATTAATATACATGCCAACAGCTTCACAAACAACAACATACCATTAATATCATATTTTTCATCATTATTCATTGTATATTGTCCAGTAGAAAATTCATGTAAAGCTGCTGTAGCAAAGACAATGCACAGTACATGAATATCATTAATTATAACAATCAGTAATCCTTACCTTCCAGTATATCATCTCTATCCATTCTTTTCAATGATTCCATCAGTTCAGTTATTGTTCTATCCTTCTCATGACACCAGGTCTCAAGTACATGAGTTAATCTTGAATCAACTGGTGTCATCTCTTTGATTTCAGTTAACACTGATTCCTTCACTTCAAGACACTGTCCAATATAATACCAGTCATCTTCAATTGGTTCCAGTATCACTGATAATTGTGATATGTCATCTATAAAATAATAATAATATGTGACCTGATTTGACAAAACCAGGCTACCATATATGGCATATATTTTGCGGAGTTAAATTTTGCGATTTTTGCGTTTTGGAAAAATTTGCAAAATTAAAATCCGCAAAATAGCATGCTGATTGTATAGTAGGTGTGGTAATTACATTGGTACCGTAGATCAGGAAATTAGTGTGGTAGGAAATTTTTGCTGCTTAAAATTGTGCTGTGACTTAATTTTTACTAAATAAGACTGTCATGTATTATTGAATGTGGTATGTAATTATATGGGTAATCTATTTTTTTGCGAAATTCTAATGCAGTAAAATTTAAATCACAGTAAAAATTTCCAGATAGACGGTATCCCAAAATTTTTATTCGTGAATGCAAAAATGTAGCCAAATCGCAAATTTTATACCCACAAAATATATGGCATATAGGGTATGTGTGGGAATTGTCAATTAGAGATATGGCTTCCCAAAGTTGTGACAGTGGTACTTTATCAAAATTGAGATTATATCAAAAATCTATTGTATGACAAATTTCCTTTGATTTGATACCAAATTTGCCCATAAATAAGTAAAGGAAGGTAATTTACAGACCTTTCTTAATGCATCTGTTTAGACTTCTTGTTGCATAAATAATCATAACTCGGCACTAGATGTGTCAAATGACATGGCACAAAGACCAAAAGAAAGGAAAAACTATGCTTAATTATGTAGGGCATAAATCTCAATTTTCAACTTTGGAGCATTAAGCCTGGTTTTCCCATATCGGGTCACATATTAATAACAATGATAATATAAGTATACTAGAAGAATGTAGAACATTAAAGGGGCGAGCCTAAGCAAGCTATAAATTATGTGCTGTATGATCTGCATGTATGAACAAGCAAACCAATTCCACAAGTCTATCATGCAGATCTTTTTGCCTTAAAGG
>NW_003547485.1:1993-7090 GCF_000090795.2 Amphimedon queenslandica | reverse complement strand
AGCAGATGACAATGTTCTTCATTCAGTGACTGCTTCTAACTGTAAGCAAGATAACTTTACATGTTAATGGCTTCAGAGTCAGTTTAAGCATGGTTTAAGCAAGATTAATGCAACAAAATCTACTGTATTTAGACTTGTGCAATTGTTTTGCATGCTCATACATGTAGATCACAGCACATAATCCGGCTATAGCTTGCTTAGGTTCACCCCTGTAATGTTTTACATTCTTCTAGTAGTTATTAATACCAAATGATCAAAAACGCTAAATTAAGTACAAGCCAAATATCAGTTTTATGAAAATTGCTAAAATAAGTACACGCTAATAATTGTCTCCTTAAGGTATTTAACTTTAATAATAGTTAGACGACCCTATCATCCCCGTACAAAAACGAATACATTTTCAAAAAATTGCACAAAAATCTAAGTCCTCGTAATACATGTATATCAGAAAATATACTCGCTACTGGTCGTATTTTCCACAAATATAGCAAACTTTCTCAGAAAAAAAGTTGTTTTTGAAGCAAGTTTTCCTTGTCCACCGCCATTTTATTTTACAAGTTATTAATTACAATTATTATGCGTGTACATTGATTAAAGCTATTCTGATCAAAACGTAGCTGTGTAAACGCATTGAAAATGCTGTAAAAAACAATGCAAAATCAAAATGGATTCGAGTGAATTGTTGCTGTGTAAACGTGGCCTGAGGTACACTTGGAGGTCAATAGTCAATGCATAATAATTGTGGTGCCAAAGTACCTCCACGTGGTTTCTCCATGTGGTACTCACGTACAGGAGTAGAAATGACTGCCTTTTAGTGGCTACAACTTTGTTTTAGAGTACTTTTCATTTCTGCCACAAATTCTAGCTCTCCTAATAGGGTCAGCCTGAGTTCTTCAGAGATTTCCTTTCATCTCAAACTCAAACACTACAAGCTAATTAAAGCATGGTTTCCTCGTGCTCCATTGGATTTATCCGCACTCACTTCTCATCTTGTTGCAAAAATTAGAGTACTCAGCCTTTGGCCTTAGCAACTCAACCGGAGGCTCATGCGGAAAGTCCAATAGAGCACTTGTACCCATGCTTTAATCAATACATGTACAGCCACAAATTCCACCCACCAATCACTAAAAATTCCTATACTCCAAATATGGTAACTACTAATATCAACTAGTGTACTCCTCCACAATCATTCATGTGGTCTATCAGTAGATATACAGTTTATATTAGAGTAATGAACTAACCTTTACTAATATAAGTACATGTATGTACAGTCTCAGTCTCTTGTAATATCTTTTCTTTTTGTTGTACTGGTACCATCAAATACAATTTATAATAATGATTATTAATGTTTAATAATAAGTACCAATGTGATCTTTAAGTAATGACTTTAATCTTTCATTCTCCAGTATCATTGCTTTCCTTTGAGCTTTATACAAAGAGGTCATAATTAATGTGTGTGTGTGTGTACGTACTTTGAAATGTTTCACTTTTACTTTTGACCTCTCGTATTTCACTCTGTAATTCTACAAAAAGTAAATAATGTGCACATGGAAACATATTCAACATATTCATGTATGTCACACACGCACCTATACCTGACTGATTTAATCATACTGACCTAATACTTCCTTGCGATCTTTGGCGTGCTGTTGCTCTTGTTCTTGCTTAATTGTATCGATCCTTCTTTGTAATTCAACTTTCACTCTTAGAACAACTTCTTTCTGTTCCATGAAACTGGAGGATGTTTGTATCTCTTCCCTTAGTTCCTTTTGAAGTTCCTTAACTTGTTTTTGAGTAAGTACGCTGTCTATAGATTAACATACAGGAAAACCTTTTTTAGCGATTCTTATAAGATTTGTGAAAATTAAATTTAAAATAGGACAGATGGCAGGCAATGTCAATTACAAAAATTAAATCAATGGAAAAAATTTACAGCCATGAATAAATTTGAGCTGTACAGTATATATTAGCAATAGTTCCGCAGTATCAATTTGTAAAATATGCATTCATTATTAGTTTAACATGAGGCAATTAATGTTCTATTTTTTTAATTATAAGATAAATGATAAAATAAGACTAACCTTTTGCTGATTGCATTAAAACAAGCTGCTCGTGTAATATATCATTTATTTCTTTCAAATTCTCATTCTCCTATTATTCATTACATACAAGTAGTTTACATTAACAATAAAGTAATGATTTCTTGCTAACTAATTCATGTTCCATTAATTGTGATACTTTCTCTTGTAATAACTGATTAGTCTTAGCTAATAGTAAATTAAATGACAAACTATCACAAAAAAAACATTATTCATACCTGCAATGCCAAGCTCCATCATAAAGGCCTTCTTTATCTTTTTTTCAGTATCTAGTGTTTCCTTTACTGACTCTGCTTCTTTCTTTGCTTCCTATAAACAAAAGTAAAAAACCAATAAAAGGCACAGCGCAATTCCCTTCATATTATTATTGACTGTAGAACTTTAAATGATGTACAATGTACATAATGCATTAACGTAGTCATTAACTCTTACATTTAGTTGAACATTAAATGACACAGTCAATTGCTTCAATAAACCACTACTAGTTGATAGTAACAGCTGCTCATCTAATTATTAAATGAAAAAAGGTTATATACATTAAAACAGAATTAGTTACATGATATAGGAAAAATCGTGCCTGGCCTAAGCATATTCAATTCCTGCATAAAATTGAAGTCGTCACTTGATAAAAATGCATGCATAGCTTTAATTTGTACCTCATACACAGTGCAGTATCCAATGGTTAATCTCTTCACTTTGTTTTCTTTCAATACATCAATATTATTAATAGCAGCTGTAATTAACTGATCAGACAAAATCAAAGGAAAGGAGCAAGAGATAGCAAAAGAATCGCCACCTCTAATGACATTTAATTTCACATATCGTGATAAATCCTTAAATAAAGCTGATGACAGTTTCTGAACGTCTTTAAGTAAAAAATCATCAGCATCTTTATCAATGATAATGGTAGTCCTTTCACACTCAAGCGGTGAAGCATTTGAAAAACTTTCATTCAAGCATCTAGTAAGCTTCACTCTCCAGAGCTCCTCAATAGCTTCTTTATATTCTTCAATTACCACCTTAGCCTCTTTTATGTTGAACTTATCAACAAGAAACTCCAACATACTAATGTCATCAAATGAACTGTTATCACGTACTAATTGTAAAATTTCATAAACATCTTTACACTGAGCTAACTGAGGTTTTAACGATTTGTTGTATCGATCCAATACATGTTTCATGACATCATGGTATGAACAGTGGTACATTAAGATTGATCTAATTTTAGGGAATGCTTGCATAAACTTTAACTGCATTAACTTAACAGTACCAGGAAGGTGCATCAACCCTTCAACTAAAAAAATGTGCCAGGCTATAAATTAAAGTATAAATTAATCCTTACCATTTCCATCATTTACTCCAATTAAATCATCACTCAAATAAGCTTCTTCTATAAAACAACCATTAGGTCTAAGTTATATAATACATGTACTTACTGTAGTCTCTCATAATAGCACTTCCTATCTCAGCAGTGGTTTTGAATTTACATAAAATATCAGCCAATACTTTAAGTTTTCTGTAATCGCTACAAACAACTTTGCACAAATGAAATTTTCCAAATAGCATCATCTCTTCAAGGACCTCTGAATGCAGTAATTCAGCCAACTCGGTTAATGCAGTCACTAAAGATAGGTCTGAGATATAACAAGCAAGAATTCTACAAGCAGGATGCTCTAAATTTACAATAAAAAATAAATTAATTAAGTAATGATATTAAGAGTGGAGAATAAATTATCCACTCTTGATAATAATAAGTTAATTCTTATTAAACTCACTCTCCATATCTATTCTATGTGCTACTTCATTCTCTCCTGATTCTCTCAATGCTGATACTAATGAATAGATAGTAGGATCACCTTTAGCCCACTCTACATGATCAGCTTTCTCTAACCATGCTTCGAGACACTCACGCAGACAACTCTCAATATCTCCATTATTCCTCGCAATAATATCCAGTTTAGTACTACTAAGGCCAAGATAATGACCAAGTCTACGGTAATTGGCTCCTGAATAACCAGCTCTTTTCAGTAATTGAAGTAACTCCGAAAGATCATTAACTATTAAACAATTTCATTTAATAAAAGAAATAAACAATTAAATATACTTGTCAGTTGATTTGGAGCGTCTACTTGTAGAGAAGGGAAAAACTTAGAAGCCATTATATTGAGTTGCAGGGTACGGGTGAGGCTGACAAAACAGTGATCATGTGACAGTGATCATGTGACAATGCTCACGTGTAGTGCATTATCATTATTACGTAATAACAACCGCACCCATACGTTACCAGCTAGCTCAGCCATAGATACACCTCTTTTGAAGTCAGTTGTCCCCTTCAAAAGCTAGTTTTGCATACTGCGCATGCGCAGATGCATTAAAATGAATGGACAACAACCACGCATGCGCAGTACAGATGGACAACCGATTTCAAAAGAGGTGTATTATAGACTACGTAACCGGGATTGGAAACTAGGTCACGTGATCCATTCAAACCAGTACAAACCGGCTGACACAGGGTCCGTGATTGGATTTTGGTGGGTGTGGTCAAAAAATGGCTACTCATCGACGACATTCAAAGGAAGACTGTATTTAAACCAATGTTGATTTTTTGTTATTTTAATAATATTTCAATACTTTAGTGTTTGTGTAACATGACTATAATGAAAAAAATAATGATACCATTGTTATTTTGCAAATATACTGTGATATTGTTCAAATTTCTGTTACTTGCAAATTTTCAAAACTTTTTGTACCTGTTGCTCCATTACACGGGTAAAAATAGACTAACAAGATCATTGGAAATGTTCCCACAATCATTGTGCATGGAACTGTCATAGTTTCATTTACTGATTTGCTATGTCAGAGGAGTAATATCTTTATACTGTTTCTGCGAACAGTCCACTGTCGTACCTGTTACAGCTTTTACTACACAAGCAGAGGTTTCTCCTTTTGGATGATGATAGGGTGATATTGTGTGCATGGAATTGGGGGGTTAGCATTT
>NW_003547485.1:0-1347 GCF_000090795.2 Amphimedon queenslandica | reverse complement strand
AATATCTATGGCTCAGCATAGTTCCGATGCCATCCATGGCAGCACAGATCATACATTGTTTAATGTACATTATAATTGTGCTAGATTATAGTTATTGAGAAATAATTTTTTAAAATAGTATAAAATAATTAACTGTAAGTCTAAAAAACAGAGCAGCACCAGTTGGTTTTACAACTTTCAGAAGGTGGATATTGACTAGTGTTGTTTTAGCACAAATTATAATTTTAGTTCTAGTTTTAGTTCCAGTTCCAAAAGTAAAAATCATTTTAGTTCTAGTTTAAGTTCTAGTTCTAAATTTAAAATATTTTGAGTTCTAGTTTTAGTTCTAGGTCCGAATTTAAAATATTTTTAGTTCTAGTTTTAGTTCTAGTTCCAAAAGTAAAAATTATTTTTAATAGTTTAGTTTAAGTTGTAGTTTTGAATTTAAAATATTTTTTAGTTCTAGTTTTAGTTCTGGTTCCAAAAGTAAAAATTATTTTAGTTTCTAATTCTAAATTTAAAATATTTTTAGCTATATTTTTAGTTCTAGTGCTAAAATTAAAAATTATTTTAGTTCCATTTTAGTTCTAGTTCTAAAATTAAAAAAATTGGTTGTATTTTAGTTCTTGTTCAAAAGTTTAAAATATTTTTAGTTTTAGTTCCAAATGCAAATTGATTTTAGTTGTTATACACATGTACATGTAGCTCTAAAGAGAAAATTAAGTAATCATACATTTAAGATTAAAAAAAAATAGTGCAAATTTTAATTATTTATTAAGTACTTCTTGTTTTTACGCAAAAAACTTCTCGTTCTAAGTTATAATCACCAAGTCGATTCCTAATGCCTTTTGATGCTTGTCCAGCAACTGAGAAAATTCTTTCTACTGGTGCTGTCGAAGCCGGTGTAGCTAGAATGTCACAAGCAACTATAATGCCAGGTTTGGATACACAGTTTTTTGGTTCATCCAAAAGGAAAAAGGGTCTGACTGGAGATCATCTTTGTTAGGCTTGTAATTAGAGTAATTCTCAATTTCCAGCTCCTCTGCTGATTTTCTGGCACTTGCTCTTGTATCGTCACTGCTTTCCTTTTCCTCCAATAATGTACTAACTCTTGAGAGATGCTTAAAGCGTTTCCTTGGAGGTTCAATAACTGTTGTATTAAGATCAATTAGGTCATTATTCTCTTCAGAATGAACATCATCACAATCCAGAATATCAGAGACTTTCTTCATTTCAGATGTAAGAAACATTTCAGCTTGCAGTTGTTGAGGAGATTCTAATATCTTTCTGTATGTTACAGTAAGGAAAGTAGCTGTGACATACAGTGGATCAAAATCTGGTGATTCTGGATTTGTTATAAACTGGAAC
>NW_003547484.1:16544-18007 GCF_000090795.2 Amphimedon queenslandica | reverse complement strand
TAAAATAGATTTAGTTCTAGTTCCGTTGGAACTAGCACAACACTAATGGGAATGCTTGTAAACCATGGCTTCCCTTCTTGTAACACAGAAACTGGACAGACATAAAAGTTATCTCTTGCAATTGCTTCCTTTGGCAACTTAGACAAGTACAAAATGTAGGATCTTAACGTAATCTCTGCTTCCAGCTTCTGGGACTTCAACGACTTTGTTTTCTATGTGTAACTGCCCTAATCCAAGAGATCTATTTTTGCTACCATGCTCAGTGTATATGTAGCAGTTCTTCTGAACTCCATCTACAAACAATAGGTCACGACGCAGTTATGAAAACTTCAGTTGGCGATATTCATCCCCTCCCCTTAAACAGAGGTTTTTGCTGTTGTAGAAAATGACAAAATTTAACAATCCAGCTGGAGTAGTTATGTTCAGTACCTTAGTATCCCAAAGAATATTTTCATCATCTTTTGATAGCGTCTCTGTATGTCTTGCTTCTGCTCTTATACTTTTCTGGTAAAGGCGGCGAAATTCATAGTCACACATGTTATGGAAAGCCTCTAAACGAGGATCGTTGAAAATGTGGATGGCCGATGCATGCCTTTCTAAAGACGCATATGTTGCTGTAATCCAGCCAAGAGCAGGTACAAAGTCTTCGAGGTATACCCATTACCATCCACCTTCCTCGTTTCTTTTACGTACAAGCTCAAAATATGGCCTATCTCTTTCAGGTCATCGCTTAAAAACACTTCCATTAGCTGCTTACATTCATAATCAGGAAGTGTCTCCTTTCTCTGTCAAACCACTGTTCATAATTAGCCAAAGCCCATTTGTTATTAGCTGCTGTATTTTTGGTAGAATAGGCTTTCATAGCTTCTTTTTAGTCACTATCCTCAATAGCAAAGTGAAACCGATCCTTTGATAATGATAAGGACACCTTCCCATGCTTTGGAATTGGTTGTAGCTGGTCTATCTCCTCTGCATTCTCCTTCTCTGCTTCCATTTTGTTGACCTTCTCGACCTTGACCTTTCTGTGTCTACCATGAGGAGTGAAGTCTGAGCATGCACATTGGCGCGCGCCTTTAATACACCCACTCATCACACAAAAATGTTGATAACACCCCCGCTGCGGGATACATCGCATTTGTATGACTTCACCCTTGGGTTCGGTCATACAAATGTGATGTATTCCTAGTGGGTGTTATAACGTTTACTTGTAGATCAGATGCTCTTCTACAGCTGTAGCAACTTTCATAGAGATCCGTCTTTTCTGTGTTTTTATGATAGAAATTTTGAACACATGCAAGTTTTTGCACAGACGCCATGTAAGTGTTGTTTTCCTATTTTAGTTCAGTAAATGAAGTACCTTGTAAACAATCCATCATATTCATAACAAAGCCCTGTCTTTCTGATCCATGATGCGCTATTCAGTTAAAAGAATGAGCTAGTCTTCACTGCACTTGAGTTGATTA
>NW_003547484.1:10816-14692 GCF_000090795.2 Amphimedon queenslandica | reverse complement strand
GCCACGCACCTTTAGGGTCACGTTTGCAAGGTACTTCATTACTGAACTAAAATACAAAAATGACAGTACATGGCGTCTGTGCATCTAGTATGTGTTCAAAATTTCTACCGAAAAATGATTATTAAAACACAGCAAAGACGGATCTCTATGAAAGTTGCTACAGCTGTAGAGGCACATCTGATCTACAAGATAAAGTTATATTTACTGGCTTCTGATCACTAAACTGTGAGAAAAAGTGTTCGGTTCTAGATGGTGTGCAATTTCTACGTTTGAGGCTATAACTACTTGCTCTTCTTACAGAGGAAACTGCAACAATACCTCCACAATGGCAACCTGAAATTTTTCCATTTATGGTATCCAGGCTGAATTCAATGAATATCATATGTTATTCACAGGAAAGATATAAATATGAAATGATAGTCAATTACCATTTTTTAATTAATTTTTTCAGAATCTACTTCAACTACTGTTACTCCCACTTCACCACAATCTGAATCTTCAGTCATTTACGTTAAGAAATTGAATGAGTTTGCTGAAACTAATAACCTAACCTGGTTGATTGAAGACCTACAAGATGATTTCATTCACAATATGCATCTTACAAAAATTGCTTTTCGTTCTATTGATCTCTCAGAAGTTGTTGATCATATTCAGTCGTATATTGCTACCTTACTTAGTCCACGTTTTCGAAAACATGACACAATTGAATCAATGAGAGATGACTTTGATAAAATAAAAACAATGAATCAACTAATTAGAGTATTAGAGAAATATGTCTCGTGGTTCAATTTTGAATTTGTCGTGAAGCTAGTTGATACTTTTATTACCGATGACAGAGATTTACAAAGAAAGTGGTCTACATACCGTGAGAAATTAAAAGATTATTTTAAAAATAACAATACTCAAGCTGTTCAAATTGCAGACTCAATTGATTTTGGTCTTTCTGATGTTCCAGGCACTAAAGTAATGGTTGCTAAGGTTGCCAGAGACAACTACACATTGAATGATTTATATTTCTTCCACAAGCTAATTGCCGATGCACTTGAAGTTCCTCAATATAAATTCTACTTTTGTACAATTGAAGATGGTTGCATGGAATTAAAATATTCCATTCCTGATTTTCTTTATTTTGTTCTCTTTCCATTAACCAATCAACAGTGTCATTCATTGGCTGAGATTGGAATCATAAGAATAATTTGTCATAAATATGTACATGAAATCAAGCAGGTATGTAAATTAATAATTAGTCTAATATTTTTGTAATCCTTTTTATTTTTATAGTTGCCAGAAAATGAATTAAGAAAGCTTCATGATTTGTCTTTTGGTAATTTTTATTACTATTAACTTTATTTATGGTGTTATTATATAGATATTTATGATCCTCTCTGGTATGAGAATACGAGCACTGCATTGAATGAAGCATGTTGGAGAGGATTAAAAGATGAAGTACGACGATTGATTGACAAGACTGGCCTTCAGGAAAGAGGTAAAAATGGATGGAGTCCACCATTAGCTGCTTCTTACGGTGGCCACATTGATGTCCTTTGTCTCCTCATTGATATTTATCATTGCGATCCTTCACAAGGTGATGATGATGGTGTTAATAGTTTACACATGGCCTCATATAAAGGTCATCTCAATATTGCGCAGTATCTAGTTAACGAATGTCACATTAATCCAGACATAGCAGATAGCTCTGGTAACACGGGATTGCTTTATTCAGCACTTGGTGGTCACATTGACCTTGTGATTATGTTTTTTAAGCAGAAGTGTAACGTATCTCTTGTCAATAGAGAAGGATCCACTTTATCATTATTAGCATGTAAGAGTGGACAGGTAGCATTAGTTGATCAGCTTAAGCAGTTTGATATTTTCTCAGAAGACGATATAGACTTTAACAGATGTGGAATAGTACATTATTGTGCTATGACTGATAGTGTGGACCTTCTAGAGTATCTTTATAGTAATTATAAAAGTGAATTATTTCAAAAAAGAAATCGTTTTGGTGCAACACCACTTCATATAGCATGCCAGTATGCTTCATCAGGTTTCATTATGAAAATGGTTAATATTTTTGGATATAAAGTATTACTAGAAGATGATTATAGTGGTCGCTCTTCTCTTCATTACTTATGCAGTGGATTGGTTGATAAATACTGCATTACAGAAGTCTATAATAAGCTCACTGCACCATGTGATATACCTTTTTTTATGCAAATTCCTACATTTTACACAATAAACAGTAACATTTTTCAGAAGTATATATCACTAAATATAAATGTTACTAAACAGCATAAAAAGGTGAGCCTTTTATCTACACTCCTCAAGAAGACAAGCATTATTAATAATTTTAATATAAATTCTATTACTGCTACTGGTCAATCATTGGTCCATTTAGCATGTACTAGTGGTAGTATATTGTTAGTGAAGGCATTAGAGGAGTATGGCATTAATACAAGTTCGTTAGATTATGAGGGTCGGTCCGCAGTACATTACGCTGCTTTATCGGGTTCACCTACTCTACTCAGTTATACTGTATCTCAGTATAACTTAAATGTCAGTCAACAAGACTACAAAGGTGTAGTACCATTAGCATTAGCTTGTATGTCAGGTAGTATCAATGCAGTGGAATTTATTATCAATGCTACTGACATTGATATCAATATAACCTGTAATAATGGTAGAACACCTCTTCATTATTCATGTCGTCATGGTAACGTTGATCTTAGTCAATATCTCATTGAAGTACAAGACAGTGACATTAACATAACAGATAATGAGGAATGGAATACATTAGGTCATAGTGCTAGGGGTGGTAACATGAAGCTAGTCCAATACCTCATTAATAATTATCAATTGCCTCTCTCATCAGTTGTATTAATTCAAGCAGTATTTAGTAATAAACTGCCATTAATTAAATTATTAGTTAATGAACATAAACTAAATCCTCATGTTAAAGCTGGTGACAACATGCAAGCAGTTCATTTTGCAGCTCAAAGTGGTGGTATTAATGTTTTAGAATATTTAGTAAAAGATTGTGGATGTGATTTGGATAGTGTAGGTGGACCATACAACACAAATGTGTTTCAATATTCTGCATTAAATGGTCTGTTTTCATTAATTAAGTATATTATTAATAATTATCCACAATATACCAGTTTATTACATTCTACTGATGATAAAGGTGCGCTACCAATTCATTTAGCTTGTGCTAGTGGTATCATACAACTAGTGACATTTCTAATTGATGTAATGAAATGTGATATCACTACTGAAGATAAAGACGGCTACACTTGTGTTACAAGAGCATGCGAATCTGGAAATCTTGATCTTTTAAAACTATTAATAAACAAATACAACCTTAATCCAAGAATTTTTGGTGGAAAATTATCACCAACAGTTGCAGTGTTTGATGGATATGTGTATATACTAGAATGGCTCAGACAAGAGTATCATATCAATGTAGTCTCATTTAAGAAAAGTTCATTACCTTTTAATGCTGCACAAGATAACCAATTGTATTGTTTAAAGCATTTATTAAGCAATTATTTATTTGATATTAATGCCATTCATCCTTTTGATAATACTCAACCTACACTCCTTCACATAGCATGTCAGGAAGGACATGTTGCTATAGTTCTCTACCTCACTAGTCTTCCTCAGTGTGACGTATCAGCTAAAACTTCAAATGGATCAACAGTTCTTCATTTATCATGTAAAAGTCATTCTCTTCCTATACTCAAACATCTAGTGGAGGAGCATCAGTTGGATCTCACTATTAAAGATTACAATGGAATGGCTTCAGTTCATGTAGCCTGTGAAGAAGGATCATTGAGTATAGTCAAGTACATTATAGACCATTCACCATCATCTCTG
>NW_003547484.1:6783-8808 GCF_000090795.2 Amphimedon queenslandica | reverse complement strand
ATTTTTGCAGCAGGGCAATTTTTTATATTTTTGATGATATTTTTTTACAGTAAAGTAATGCTCAGTATTTATTTATTATTTCTATTGGTAGTTGTTATACATTATGCAGCATTATGATGATTTCCTCTGGTTTATTATTCTTATTTTTATTATTATAAATCATTCATTGTTGTATTGTATATTATGTTGTATTGTTTATGAGCATTAATAGTCTGTGTACTTGTTTCTGCTCCACTTTTTATTGAAATGAGATTTCTTTTACATGCCATAGATTTTATACATTAACTTTTATTGAATGTGTTTATATGCATTGATATTACTTATCATTGGTAACACTTTTATTAATTACTATCATAACTATTTTTGTCAATGTGTGTTGTATCATCATTATTGTTATTATTATTTTTATTATTTTATTCCATTTATTTTACTTTATTATTTATTAATTATTTTTATTATTTAATTTAGATACTATTTTCTTGACTCATTCATAATTTATTTTTACTTAGGTATATCATTAGTTGTTTATACTATTTTTTTGTTGTGGTTATTATTGTTATTATTATTATTATTATTATTATTATTATTATTATTATTATTATTATTATTATTATTAACATTATTATTATTAATTACTATTGCTGTTGTTCTTAATGTTATTATTTAGTAAGTTAATGAATTGAACCAAAATATAAACTAGTACTTTAAAGGTTATTGACATTAATTTTATACTATACAAATAATTATATGTTTTTGTTTTTCATGATACTCTGTACTATGCTGTTATTAAAAATAATTCTTAAAAAAGGTCATTTTTGCATGACTTCACCACATCATTTTTGCTGCTCCTGTTTCAGGTGTTTACACTAATCCAGCAGCGTGCGTTGCCATTAGAATTTATCATTTTTTAAAATTATTCCTTTTAGTGTTTTGTTTTTATTTTGTTTGGATTTGACATCAGTGTAAACCCAACCAAAAATAATTCAGTTTTTGTTACAAATGTAGTCGTGTAAATGTTGCCTAAATTAAAAATACATTTAAGGAAATGTAGGAAGCTTTATGGCTCCATTGTAAGTTTATTTAAGCATTACTGATCCTTTTTATGCAATAATAATGTAATACTGAGTTGATATCATGTTATTTTCAATCTGGGCTACTGAAGTTCAGGCTGAAGCCTCTGGACTTATGAGTAATTGTAAGTGATATAGTATCATAACTAGTGTTGTTTTGGTATGAACATTTGTTTTGGTTATAGTTTTAGTTATAGTTTGAATGGTCACTTTTCTTTTAGTTTTAGTATTAGTTTTAGCTTAATTCTTCAATCCTTTTTAGTGTTAGTATTAGTTTTAGTTTGAAACTTAAAAAATGCTTTAGTTTTAGTTTTAGTTTAGTTTCAGACTTTGATTTTCTTTTAGTTTTTAGTTTTTTCCTATCAGAAAAAATTTAGTTTAGTTTTAGTATTTAAGAAAAGTTTTAGTTTTAGTAAAAATTTGAGTAAATATATTCCATACCACTAGCCATGTTCTAAAATTACAAGCGCAATGTTGTAACCATGGGTAAACCAGGTGCATATAACATGTGCATGCATGACCTGTAACTAACTAAAAGATATTTTGGTTTATAACATGTAATTGTATTAGTTTTAATTTTTTTGAAAACATAATTCACTTTTAGTTATAGTTTTAGTTCAGTTCTTTTACTCTGTTTAACTTTTAGTTTTAGTTGTAGTTTTAGTTTAAACCTCCAATGACTTTTAGTTTTAGTTTTAGTTTTAGTTTACTAAAAGTAAAATGGCTTACTAAAAGTACTTTTAGTTTTAGTTATAGTAAACCAAAACAGCACTAATCATAGCTATAGGACATTTGGGGTGATTTTTAGCCATTTTATAAGAAAAAACTATGGGCTATAATAGCCTTGGGTACTTTTCAGAAATTGGCCAATTTTTTAAAATGGCCATTGCTCAAAAAAGTTTGTTGGAATGAACTCAAATTTTGTACACAACATAAATACATCAATGTGTAGCAA
>NW_003547484.1:0-6070 GCF_000090795.2 Amphimedon queenslandica | reverse complement strand
AGATACCGGACGATGAAAAAACCAGAGGGGAAAAGGTAGAATGCTCCACCTCTCTAATCTATTTATTATAATTTAGTTTTTTCTCTTCGTTATCCTTGTAGCAAGCTGACAGAGATCTTGATGCATTGGTGGAAGAGAGTGGACAAAAGACTCTTACATCAAAAAAGACCCTTTGGTACTGGTGTCCCCAAAAGCCCTCAGCTGAGACATCCAGTCTGGCTCCATCATCAGGTAAGGCAGTCCGTAGGCGAAAAGATTCCTCACTAAGGGATTGTAGTATTGGCTCTCTACAGGCATTAGGACATACCTCCTTCAATAGCGAGACTGAGAAATCACGGATGATTATGATGTTGAGTAATGAGTCCTCCATAGACACACGTAAGTGAGAAGGCAACAGTGAATGATTCACCACAAACACATATGAGAGGAAGATCAGATGGTCTCCACTCATATCTCAGGTTGATAGCATCTCTTAACTCACCCTTAGTGAGATCAAAGCCATACTCCTTATGGGGCAGGGCAGTGAGCCAAGTAGAGGATCCGCTCTCAATGGACACTTCAAACAGTCTCAATCGGTCCGTTGGTAGCTAGGACTTCACGTGATTTATCAGACTCTTATACTTTACTTCCTTAGTCTTGGCACACTCCTTCTTTAACTGTAACATCTTATCATCAACATCCAGTGGCAAATCAGTCCTTTCACTCAGCAACAGATTCACTAAAGGCCTCACAATGGAGATAGAAGCCGCTCTTTGAGTATTACAAAATGAGAGAGGATTATGCAGCCCAAGACCACCACATCTAGTTGAGAAGGATAGCCAATCTCTCTCCAAGTCACTTACAGCATCTCTTCCCAGTAGTGCAAGAATAAACTCCTGTCTCATTCAATCTTCCAATGGTTGTAGAAGATTCTCATCAATCGTATGTGTCCTGAATAAGTAGGTCCATTCACCGAAGAGACCTTGAGTGAAAGCACTATAGGCTGATTGTGGTTGAGACATCAGCCAATACCTTCAACTTCTTACACCAGACATATTTTCTCTTGCTAACCATAGACTGAACATAATTAGGAGGACCAACAGGAGACCCTAAAACCTTCACTTGTCACTGATACATTTGTACCACTGAACCTCTTACACGCCTCATCATAACACTCTGGTCTCATCGATAATGTAGACTTCACTGCATTGGGCAAGTAGCCATAAGAACCACCCAACAAATTAATCTTATCCCACTATTTACTCAGTCCTTTCAAAGAGCCCATGCCTGTAGTGTTGTCAGTGTATCACAGCTGCTGCACATCTGATATTGTAGATAGTTCATTGATTAGTGGGACTGAAGCAACTCCCCCTGAATGGTGCCTTCCTTGGACAGTAGAGTATCTTTACCATTAAAGAGGGAGCTCTCCATTCTGTACAAGTTAACCGGAAGGCAGTGGCTATTTATCCAGTAACTGGATATGTCTGGCAGAACTATTCATCAGGCAGTGGGCATATTCAGGGGCGTGACTCCGTTTTTCTCTGTGAAACAGCTTGTGCGCAAGAAACACTAAACCCTAATCCCAAAACCCTACAATCCCTGAGGCTAAGATGTACGAGAAGATGCTCTAAAAACTAAACACTAAACCCAAACCCCAACCCTACAACCCCAGAGGCTAAGATGTACGAGAGGGTGTTATTTTTTTGACCTATGCTCTAAAAAACTAAACACTAAACCCCAATCCCAACCCTACGACCCTGGAGGCTAAGATGTACGAGAGGGTGTTTATTTCTTAACCTAAAGAAAGCCAAAAAAATAGCAAAAAATTCATAGTTTAAAAAAGAAAAACATTAAAAACTGCATGCAGCATAGTTTTACTCTGTAGTCCTGACCGGATTTGAACCACTGACCACATCCCTGCAATTCACACGCACCACTCCACTGCACCACCACGACCCTGCTGAATCAACGTCGCTGGTTGTTGTATTTATACTCGACTTCTATAATATAGGGGCAAAGCCCCTACATGCCCACTGCCGGACGTATAGTTCTGCCAGACAGATCCGGTTACCAGACGTATGGATACTGCATAACCAGAATTCTACCAAGAGAGGGACAGAGATGTAATATGTTCCTCAATGCAAGGTTTCTATTTAGAGAGTTAAAGGCATTTGAAGCATCCACTAATAACAGTCCCTGAGCTAAGCTGACCCCAGCACACAGCTGGGAGCAGCCAGTAACATTAATAATATCAGGCTTAATGGCGAACAAAATTGCTTTACCAATTACTCTCCTAATTACCTCCCCAATACCGATAGGGTGTATCCCAGGGTTCTTATGAAGAGCAACGAGTGGGGAGGCTACCAGAGCTGAAACACCTAGCGGATTGACATAACTAGTATTAACTACTACACAGTCACCATCGCTATTGAATCACATAGATTGTCAGACTCTCTTGCCATAAGTGATTCCAGGATTGTGGAAGTAGGCAGGCAAAGGAGAGAACATGGCGTGCGAAGTGCGCCACGATTTTGACCACGCCCACTTTTCCCGCGGTGCGGAACTACGTTTTCCCGTAATATTAGGGGCCTCGCAATATTTAACTTTACAAACTTTATATCATTATACCACACATTTTCTGTAGATTTTGCCATTATAATCACATTCAGAAAAAGGAAAGAAGATAAAAGAAGAAAGTATTATCAAACTATTATTCTTAGCATATAATTGTTAGTTGTGAGTTAATAAAGAGCTACTTTGGAATTTTTGTGAAGACTAGCAAATCTGTCAACGATCTCATCAAGGTTTTTCCAGAGTCTATTGGAGAAATCTCTTTCAATATGAATAAGAGATAAGTCATTTAGTTGCTGCTGGGTCATTGTAGATCTTAAGTAATTCTTAATTCTTCTTAGAGATGAAAAAAATTGTTCAGCTGATGCTGTTGTTACACCAATAGTCATTGCAATTTGAAGTGTTATTATTAGTTAAGGAAAGCATTCTTTAACTTCATTTAAATGAGAGTAGACTTCATGGATGCTAGTAAGGGGAGTAGCCTCACTGAGTAGTGTCGTGGCAGTCAGTACCTATGATGTAATGGCGTCCACATTAATGTGGTAGTGTTCTAGCAAAGGCAGTAAAGAAGGTACATCAAGAAATACATCAGAAGTTGGGACAAGAGATTTTAAAGAATTGAGGATTGACAAATTTAACTCATCTTCCAAGAGGGTGTCTATTGTGGAAAAATACACTGCAGTTCTGTATTTAGAAATATCTGCTGTGCTGTTCCCTGTCAATACTGAAGCCAGAGAGAGAAGATGGTGGTTGTCTTTGTCTATGAGCTGAAGTGACAGTTATATGTATATTGAGAGAGTTAGCCAGCTTAACAGCTTCATCCCAAAGTTTCTTCCATTTTGCTTCACTTCTAAGGTTTACTAAAGTGGTTTTGGTAGCTGTGATGCAGATAGCAGCTGCTGAATAATTTATCTGCTCTGCTTGTAGAAGGTTGGACAAATTTCCAGTGATAGAGAAGATTTTATCAAAGATGATGAGAGAAAGAAGGAATGAAAAACTCTGAACTTGATGTAACAGACCCCGAGCTTCGATTGCACGAGTTCCAGTAGTATCAAATATCTCATCTAGTGTAGAAAGAATTGCAGCAAAAATGGTTTTTACTGCCTTCATTGAAGTATGGCGACATGACCATCTGGTGTCACTAAGCTTGACTAATCGTAACTCCTTTATCTTCATCTCCTTCTGTTTGTTTAAAAGTAAAGAGTGTGGTACTGAAGAAGACATAAAAACATACAATGATTCCAAAAGGGCAAAAAAATTTGAAGCATGAGGAAGAGAATGGCAGCAATCGACTAATGTCAGATTCAATTGATGTGCATAGCAGTGTATATAAATAGATTGTGGGTTGTCTTCTAGAATTCTGCTACATACACCAGTAAAAGGGCCGCTCATTACTGCGGCCCCATTGTAGCACTGACTGACACAGTTACTAATACTAAGGTTGATGGTTTTAAGTGCTTGGTAGATATAAGTGGTCAGGGCAGCAGCATTGAGCTCTTCATAGTGAGTATATGATATAAAACACTCATGTACAACTCCTTTCAAAACATATCTCAGGATTAGTGTAAGCTGTTCTTTTTTACTTATATCCTTAGTTTCGTCGACTATGAGTGTAAAATATTTAGCAGCTCTGTGGTCTTCTTTGATGCAATTAAGAACACTCTCAGCTAGTATGGAGAGAATATTATTCTGGTAGTGATGACCCAGAAGAGATGTATTACGTGGACCAGAGGTGATATGTTTCTTGAGTAGCTCTATATGACAAGACTGTAGATTGATTAAACTCAAGAAGTACCAAGATTGATATCCATGTCTTCAGTATCTACTTCACAATGGCCTCGCAAAGCAATTCCTTGTTGAATGCAGTAAAGGAGAGTTTCAATCAGAATCGTTACATACTGCCTATTCTCTTCAACTTCTTTGCGTCTCCCAGTTACAAGTTTGTTGGCAATAGATGCCTGACTATTCTGTTGAGTAAGTTGGTAATCTTTCCATGCAAGTACAGCCTTCTTGTGTTTGATGGAACTATCATGCTTAGTCAAAATACCACTCTTTCCCTTCCCATGTTTCCAATCTGAAAATCCAGTCAAAGTGAAACGTTTGTCAGGATTAACAGAAAAGAACCTATGTTGAAAACAATAGACACAGTCCTTGCTAACAGAGTATTCAATCCATGGAAACACATGATACCAAGCGACTTAAAAGGATCATTTGACGGAACCAAAAGTTGTAGAAGGAAAAGATATATCTTCCGGCTGGACAGGTTTCTCAAACTTCTTATTAGCAATGTTAGATGGTAAGCTGGAAGAAGTTGAAGAACAGCATGATGCCATAGAAACAGCCTGTAAGGAGGAGGATGTAAAAAGTGAAGAAGTACTGCTAGGTGTGACAGTTAAAGCAAATCCACCATTGTCATCATCTGTGCATGTGCTGTGAGTGTGACTTTGCGATTGACTATCGGACTCAGTATCATTAGAAGTAGAAGTATCACAAGGAAGATCATAATCATTGGTCTCTAACTCTGTGGAATCAACTGACACTAGATCTGGCTCATCTACAGAAATTTCAGGTAGTAAATTTAGTGTGCAACTGCCATTAACACAACTAATGATTTATGACATGCAGTACTTGCTTATATATAGATCTATACATATTAGCTATTAAACTTACTTCTTTCAATAAGGTCATCATCATTGGTATTTCTTTTCTTTGGCTAAGGAGGCAAGAAAGGAAGAAGAGATGCTTGACGCTTGGTTGCCATTGCAAGAAAAGGTTACGGTATTAACATTCAAAATATTCATGAAAAATTAATTTTAATAACAACAATAATTAATTTTAATGATTATGATGACTTCCTTTTCCTGTCCATGTCCTGTCAAAACTTCAGGGTTGGCATTGTCCCTTAATGCCCACCCCTGGAACCGCCTATGTTTTTTGCAAAGGAGGTACAGACCTTCCAATGAGAGACATCCCTCCCTGAAGGACCAGCAGCCCCATCCATCCGTAGGATCACAGCGAATTAGACCTCCGTTGATTTGGTGGAATTCAATAAAATGAGGTTTGTGATCAGGAGGATCTGGATGTTTCTCCATCAATTTGTCTCTAACAGTAACAATAGACCCACCAGATGATACAGGAGTATCAAGTGGAAGGGGCTGGCCAGACATTGATCCAGAGCCATTCAACAATCTCAATGCAGCTTTCACCTTTCCTCGGAACATAAGTTTTGAGAATGATCCTGCAAGATCAGTAGAAATAGTACGAGGCCCGACAGCAAACTTTCTCTGGATGGTTTCACCCTCTTTCAGTAATTCATCAAAACAGCCATCATGCCACAGAGATAACCCGTGCTCAAGGGCAAAAACATGTTCACTTGTCTTAGAGCAACAATGAGGATTCTGTAAGACTAGTAACAGGAGCAGAAAGGTAGCCTTCAATGCAACACATTCCTTAGACAAATCTACAGCATAATCACAGAAAAGAGAAGATAGTTCAGCAACAAAGACCTTCCATGTTACCA
>NW_003547483.1:16697-18070 GCF_000090795.2 Amphimedon queenslandica | reverse complement strand
GTCTTAGTGACCTAAGTCAAAGATCACAACAAAGACTGGCAAGGGAATCTGAGTCAGAACGAGAAGTACATCTTTTAGATCTTTGTCAAAGAGATCATGAAAGAAGAGACTCAGAAACTGAAGAGCAAATAGCTCAAAGAAATCAAAGAATGAGAGAATATGCTAGACAATTATCAGCAAACCAGACAAGCCCAGCTCCCTCTCCTGAAAGCATACGTCAAAAACAACTGTCAAAAAAAGACCTTGAAAATTTTCAAAAAGAAATACAATTATCTCCAACCAGCATATACTGTACATGTGAGCGTCTGTGCTACCCAAAAGGTGTATCATTGGTTGATGTGAGTAAAGTGCATGATGTATTACAACAGCGTTATCATGCATGTATTAATGAGACACAATTATCAGCTTTATTGCCTATTGAAGATGTAGATAGTAGTGTTTATGTTTGTACTACATGTATGGCTATCATAAAGAAAGGAAAAATCCCTCCATTTGCTACAATAAATAATATGCATGTAGATGAAATACCACCTAAATTATCACTATGGAACAGAGACTAATTTCAAGAGTACAAGCCTTTATGAAACTAATAGCGTTGCCTTTGGGTCAAAGAGCATTGGCTGGCTAGACCATTAATTTTCCAGCAAATGTGTCTGAAGTATTTAATTCTTTGCCTAGGCCACTAAATAGTGATGGAGTAGTGTTAGTTAAGCCACCTGAAAGCACAAGCGCTACAGTCTCTGTTCAATCTGGTGATCAAACAGCCAGTACTAGTAGTGGGCCTGAAAGTGCTAGAGCTAGTACCACTACAAACAGTGCTTGTGCTAACACTGCACAATCAAGCACATCTACTAGTAATAAAAACCTATTTGTAGTGAGGAAGCCATTGGTTGTTGATGCACTCAGGTGGCTAAAAGATAATAATACTTTATATAGCGATGTAGATATTGATGAATCTGTTATAGATAGCAATGACTGTTCTGATAATACTAATAAACCTGAGCATAGTACTAGCATTGAGCCTCCCCAATTTGAATGTTCGGTTGTCAGAACAGATCATACACTACCAAATTTAGAAGCCATTGACTTCATTAGAAATGGATCATATAATAATCAAGTGCATCAGCTTCCTCGAGTAAGTGGCCAGCCAATAAATTTATATGAAGATAATAGTGCAGAAGAAATGGCATTTCCATGTCTTTCCAAATGGAGTCAATGGTCTTCATACAGCAAGTGACCCACCAATATCATTTACAGACTATATTCAATCACGTTTACATAATGCTGATAATCGCTGGTCTAGTAATATTCCATATTTAGTGTGGTCAGCAAATTTACTTGAAAAGATGAGATTACGTGATTCTGTATCAATT
>NW_003547483.1:9431-12666 GCF_000090795.2 Amphimedon queenslandica | reverse complement strand
CTAAATGTGCATGCATAAAATCATCATAATTAAGGGTTTAAAATAATAATAGTAAATAAATTTGATTCTAGGAATATTAATCATATACATGTGAGCGATAAGCATACGGTGGTGAAAACAATCTTAGGAATTTTTTTTCACTAATACGCTTGTTTTTAAAATGATAAGCAGTAGTTTACTTGTACCTCCTGCATATATGTACTTGGCATTATGGTATTTATTTGTTGTATTAATGCTAAGTGTAGTTGTTGTGCTGTTTGTTGTAAAAAAAGAAAGTAGGAAAAGGAAAAGTGACTTAACTTGAGCTAAATCCAAAAAAAAGTTCTCAAAGATATATGATAATAGAAAGGAAATGGAAACTTTTATATCTAAAAACAGGTCCTATGCTAGAGCTTACTACATAAGGCATTGTAACAGGGTCAAAAGAAAAGCTAGAGTTGCATTTAAGATCAGTAAAAAATATAAGCTTGTGTGTTCAAAAAATTTCATGCGTTGAACCCAGGTTACATTTTGCAAAAATGTAAAAATTGGTATAATAAAAACAAGTACAGCAAAATTTTAAAATCAACTTGCTATTTTAAAGCAAATTATAGGAGTAATCCAGACCACAAAAAAGAAGCCTCTAGAGATCAGTATCATAAGAATCCACAACCAAAGAAAGAAGCCTCTAGAGATTAGTATCATAAGAATTGACAACCAAAGAAAGAAGCATCTAGGAATCATTATCAAAACAATCCGAACCCCCAAAAGAGTAAATCAAAGGAACGCTATCATAAAAATCTGAACCTTCAAAAACAAAACTCCTTAAAACGGTATTACGAGAATAGAGACGCAATATTACGTGCTATGAAAGATAAATTTCTGAGATATAACATTTCTGATAACGAAATGGATAAATTAAAAATGGCACTAAATAAGGAAAATAAGAGGCGGCTAAATAAAGATTATTATGATCGTAATTATGGTAAAATATTGTATAGATTGCGTTCTAATAACTCACTACCTGCACCAAATTGTAAAGCAAAGGAATATGATTTTACGAAAATTATTGAAGCATTATATTACAGCTCCAAAATAGTAGATGATTTATTACCGTCAAGTATGAAAGGTGTAGATTTCGAGAACATATATGACAGTAAATGTAATGCTGCATCAAGTATATTGTTAGAATCAGTTTGGAAAAACAGATCCCACAAAGTAGGCGTATTGATATGTGCATCAAATAGCATTAGGAAATTGAAGTTGAATAGCTTTAGTGATTTTGGTGAGCAATGTCACACAAAAAATAGCGAGCCTTATTTTTATGAATCAGCATATTTATATCCTAATGATAATTCTGATAGCCAATTAGACAGTCCAATTGCAATCCCTGTTGATACAACTGGCATCTGTTATGTAGCAGGGATTGTTCAAGCATCATGTATTGATAGAATAGAAGAATGTAATGATGATAGTGACTCTGAAGATGACAATTTTGATAATAATAGAATGTATACTAATAAGAGAAAGCCTGCCCTCAAATGGCACTGTACAGACAGGTGCAAGTCTTTATTAGAAAGTGATGTTAGTTCTATTATTGAAGTTAGACGTTATTTTGATGAATCCATTAAAGAATTGAGGAAGCATTTAAATGCATGTGATAACTGTCCTAATACTCATATGACAAGATCCCTGCATGTTAAAGAAATAGATCAAGTGCATGAACATGATTTCTGTGATAATCCAAATTTAACAGTAAATGTTAAAAAAGATGAAAATGGCGTTGAAAAATATTGTAAATATTCAGAAATTGTTTGTGAAAGGATAGGCCATCCTATTGTGTGCAGTAGTAATGATACTGAATGTAAAAGCATGCTGCGTATTTTATGCAATGCATCTGTTCATTATCCTTTGTTGAGAGGCCTTTTGAAACACTTTTATGTTGCCAGAAATGCCCAATTAACAATAGATATTATTGATTCTTCCCTTGCTGATGGTGATGTAGCACAATTGATAGATTTAAAATTAATGAAGCCGATGAGACTGAATTTGATAATGTGTATTACGCTATAAATGATGGTGAAGAAGAAGACCCATTTAGAATACCAAAATTAGATACTGTACTTTATTTTCAGTATTCAAATGCTATTGATGAATTTAAGAAAGCTTTGTCTGATCAGGCTGTTAATGCATGTTGTAGCTGTGAGAGGCTTTTAAGAAAAAAGTCTGTCAATGAAGCTAAAAATTTAGATAGCGATGTTTGGAATATCCTATTAGATTACATTAGAGAGAATGATCCTACGGCATTAAATAAAGTGATATATATTTGTAATCACTTTAAACCTATTATTAGGAAAAATGAAGTTCCAGCACGTTATGTGCTCAATGGCTTAAAGTGTGAGCCACTACCAAAAGAATAGGAAAACATGGATCCTTTGAGTTGCCAGTTAATACAGAGAGCCAAATGTTTTCAGACAATTGTTAGGCTAGGTACACACACCTTAAAAGTGCCTACATATAATTCTTTGATGGCTCTTAAAGGTGCAATGTTTTGTTTACCCATTCCATTGGAAAAAACAATGGAAACTTTAAATGAGATTGGTATAGATTCTAATCATTTGCCTAATCCAGAACTTTATATTATTATTAATGGACAGCCTACTTAATCAAATAATGTGTGGCGTAGCCTAGTTGATGTGAATAAAATAAAAGCAGCACTAAGAAAATTAAAAGAAATAAATTGGCTTTATAGAATTGTTGACGATGATTCAATTGACGAATTGTCTAAAAATGTTATACAAGTAGTTAGCAATACTACTTGTAAAATGGTTGAAAAAGCAAACGATCAAGATTTAGAAGGCCATTTGGCATATACCATTAGAAATCTTGATAGTAAAATTGCAACAGGTTCTGATATTAGTCAATATAAATTAATGAATATAAAAGAAGTGCCTATAGACAATAGGCAAGAGCATCTTGATTTGTTATGCTATCCTACTTTATTTCCTACTGGACAATATGGAGAGCATCATCCCAGACAAAGCTATCCAGCACAGACTTTATCATTTAGTGAATACATAAAATCTAGACTTTTAAACAATGATTCCAAATTTCGTAGAAATCATTCATATTGTCAGCACTATTAATGATTAAAAATTAACAAGGCCTTAAAAAATGGCATATATAATTTATTAAAAACATCAAGGGGCAACGTTGGTCAAACTGTTGCTAAAATATTAGAAAAAATAAATGTGTT
>NW_003547483.1:5640-9079 GCF_000090795.2 Amphimedon queenslandica | reverse complement strand
GTGTGGAGCACCTCATTATCACATCCTCCAATGGATTAAAAATGCTCCTGTTGTCAGTATTGATTGTCCAAAAGAAGTCAGTTCTTTCATACAAGATAGGATTACCTGTCATATACCAGATAGTAATACGTCGTCTGATTTAAATTTTTGGGTAACAAAATACCAAATGCACAAGTGCAGCAAATACTGCTAGCGAAATATTAAAGTCGGCAAGACCTATGCATCTAGATGCCGATTTGATTTTGCTAGACCCGTACGAGATAGTATTTGCATCAATGATGTTGAAAATAGCTTGAAATCATGCAATAAAATATATTATCTCAAACAAACTGAAAAAGAAGTTCGAGTCAACGACTATAATCCTTTACTGCAGAAAAATCTGAAACTATTCATATTTAAGTAAAATGGATCAATCTTCAAAAGACATTTTAAATCCCAGTATAATTAAAGACTTTTTATCTAACAAGACCAAATAACATGGAAGATGTGTCTCTTTATGAATTTGTTGCTAATTACAAATTTGATAAAATAGGAGAAAATGGAGAAAGAGAATACAAACGTCGATCAAAGCCAGTCCTTTCAAACCATAGGACATTTAATCCTATGCAAGAAGGGGAAAGAGATGATTTTAATTACTCGCTAATATTTTTATTTGTCCCTTTTCGAGACGAGAGCACACTTGTAATGGAAGGAGAAACAATGGAAGAAGCTTTTAGGCGTCACAGAAAAGCATCTATACGTGGCATTGAAAATCATTTCAACAAACTACAGAAATTACTAGAAGCTGAGCGTAATTGGAAGAAAATAGTCGATGCAAGAAATAAAGCCGGTTTTACTAAAGAACTTCCTGATAACAAGGAAGATGATGAGCCTCAATTACTGGGTGAAATAATGGGAGTAGCTGATATTGATGACATGCATATAAATGTACCTAATTTAACATTAGAGCAAAGAGAGGCAATGCTTAATGTATATCAAAAAAGAATTTTTGATCAAATTATGACTCATCTTAAAAATCAAAAAGAACGTGAAGACTTATTAGAGAATGAGTCTTCAAGACTACTTAGATTAGATAATATCATACCGCTAAGAATGTTTATTAGTGGTGTAGGTGGTACTGGTAAATCATTTTTAATAGAGGCAATAAAATGCCTAGTGGATGACATATGGCATCCAAAAAGTGGTGAAATTATGTGTGCTATAGTAGCACCAACAGGTATAGCCGCATTTAATGTAGGCGGACTGACAATACATAGATTATTTCAGCTACCAATAGAGCATGAGGGAAAGACAGCTAGATATTGGGCTTTGAATATAGAAGCTCAGAAAAAGATAAAAATGACACTTAAAAATTTAAAAATTATAATAGTACATGAGGTATCTATGGTATCCAATCTAAATCTAGCATACTTACACATGCGCTTAGAAGATACATTTGGAACTGATGAATGGTTTGGATCTAAGAAAATTTCATTTGTAGGTGACCTCTTACAATTGCCACCAGTTAATGGTAGACCAGTATTAAAAAAAATTAGCAACAAACTAGTAAATACTAGACTTGGAGCAGCAAATGCAGTTAACATATGGAAAGAAACAGTAGAGTATGAAGAACTAACAATCAATGTGCGACAAAAAGGAGACAAAACTTCCTTTAAGATGCTTGATTCTGTAAAGCATGGCTGTCTGACTGATAAAACTATTGATACGCTAAAGAGTCGCATATTCAAGGTTTCAATACAAGAAAAATATAAGGAATTGGAAAGTGAAGGAACAAATCCTCCAATTTGCCTATTTTCTAAGGTAGACGCCTGCCAAAAAATCAGTGAATTAATGTTAGAAAGTCTAGAAACTGAGAAAATAGAATTAGCATGTGTTGATGTTGTTGATGAAAGTGGCAGCACAGCAAAATTTGACAAAAAACAAGAAAAAAATTAGAGAAACTAAAAGATCAACAAAGCAAAACAGCTGGTTTAGAAACTGTATTGTCTTTAGCAGTAGGCTGTAGAGTAATGCTAAGAAGTAATATTGATGTGACTGTAGGATTAGTTAATGGTGCCATTGGTACAGTAATGGGTATTTATGCTACACGTATATCAATCAAATTTGATCATATTGATGTACCTTGTGACATAGAAAGGGTTACATCTAGATTTATGCTATCTAAGAATTTGTATATACATAGGAAACAGTTTCCCCTTATACTTTCTTATGCTATTACTATACATAAATGTCAGGGCCTCTCACTAGATACAGCCATTATTGATTTATCTGCTGATGTTTTTGGGGATGGTATGGCATATGTTGCATTGTCTCATGTACACACATTAAATGGCTTACATTTATTATCATTTGATTGTCTCTCTGTTAAAGTTAGTAATCTGTTCATTAACGAAATTAACAGGCTAAGAAGTAAATTTCGAAAAGACTTACCTCAAATCAAGAAAAGTAAAGGAAAGAAAAGAAAGATTCAAGTGACTGGTATAATTGATGATGGTGAACCTTGTAGTAAGAATGCAAAGGTGTCTGTTAGTCATGTACAAAGTACTAGTAACAGTACCGTTAGTAGCAATAAACATAAGAGTACTGATTTACAAAAGTCTAATCGCCCCAAAAAGAGTAAAATATGTGACGATAATGCTTTAAACAAGCCTTGCACCAAAAAAAGAATACTTGATGTAGACAGTAGTGCTGACAATAGTGTTTTGGCATTGCCTCGCTCAAAAAAAGATGATAAATTAATTGTTTCAATTAATTTGAAAGACCTAAAAACCAAATTTAATGTCAAAGATGATGATAGTTGTAGTAGTCTGACTGTATCAATAAAACTCTCAAAGATTAAATGTAAACCAAAAGATGATAAAACCAAGTGTGTTGTAAAAAATGACCATTGTAGTAGTAATCTGATTGTATCTATAAAACTGTCAAGCATTAATCTAAAGAAAAGTAATCCAAAAAAAGATGATGATGTCATCTTTACTTATGAAGAGCCTCCCAACCCAGGAGACAATTGTGATTATGTTTATTATCCTGCTAATGAAGAAGTTCAAAGGTGTTGTGAGATATTGAACCTTAAGTTTGTAACAGCTGCTAGAATCTTACCTGGCAGTCCAACAACACCATTGTCAGATGAAAGAGTTCCTAATAGTACTCTTGATGTCCCTGGTGATGGGAACTGTTTATTTTATGCCCTTTCATATCTCATTACTGGGTCAATTTCTTAGCAATACGAATTACGTAAAGCAATTGTTAGTAATATGCCAAACTTTGAAGAATTGTTTAATAGTACACTAAGTGCAACCAGATATTCAAGCATACATGATTACATATATAAGTCAAAAATGTATAGAAATTATGTGTGGGCTACTGAGACAGATATTATTACATTATCTGCAATATTAGGTACAACCATATATTCATATTCACTTACTCCTACTTTTGT
>NW_003547483.1:3703-5630 GCF_000090795.2 Amphimedon queenslandica | reverse complement strand
GCAGTTAAATCTATCAATATTTCTTAAGCATTGATTGTTGATGGAAGTGGGTATGGTGTATGGGAGGTCCATCATCTTAAAAACATTTGTTGTTTAATGTGACTTATATTTCACTGCTTGTGCAATGTGAATGATGTGTGAGTGTGTCTGAAAACCATTGGTGCATATCCACCCAGTATTGCTCAGTATGAAGAGATCTAACTGCATCTAGGATGTGAGATTAATCAATGTATACAGTGAATATTGATCACTTGTTGCTATAATGGACAGGGAGAGGGTGTGAATGAGGTTTACTGTTCATTGGAGTTTAGCATTGATTCAAATTTGTGTGACTATCATTTATGTAGGACAGAGGGTTAGGAAGGGAGAAAACTGTCATTATCAAATCTGGATCTTGTTTGTGGCTTGTACTACATGTTTATTACAAATAACAGGTACTTATGGATCAGGGCTCTGCTAAAAAATTTTGAAGTCCTGACAAGAAAAATTTTTGAGTAACATTAAAATTTGTTATTATACATGTAGTATTATTCAAGCAGTGATTCTGTACATATAATAAATAATGATCATCATGCATGTTAATGCTGCCATCAATGCTGTGCACATTACATATATGTAAATGCTTGCCAGCTGATGTTGCGCATAATGCTGCCATCAATGCTGTGCGCATTATTAAGTTAATGCTTGCCGGCTGATGTTGTGCATTTAAATGATGCTGCCATCATTGCTGTGCGCATAATAAATGCTTGCCAGCTGATGTTGCGCATCTTTTATTGATGATTGTTGTAACATGTGCATGTTCTCATTAATAAAAATATATTGTTTGCACATTGGAAATTCTTCAGGTCATGAAAGTATCTTAACTGAGGATAGCATTAGTAAGCAATATTACATGTATGTCTAAAATACATGCATGCACATATATGTATCATCCAATCAGAAACATTGTAGATGCTACCATTATCATTATTAGTTAGTACATGTATGTCACATTCATAATTTATACAGGTACATGTACTTACTTGGCACAAGGACTACAATGTGGTGCTAAAGAGTGAGGTCAGACTTAGAATGAGACTCAAAGGTGAAGGGGATGTTCCTATATGTGAGCACCTGTATCTTGTTGGTGGTTTGTAATGTATGTTTGTGACAAACATAAGGTATATCATGCATTATACATGTATATGTTTAGAATAGTGTACATTTAGTGGATTATTGATGCATTCATTGTGCTTGTAGTGTTTGATGATTATCATGCATGAATTTCATCCTTTTATAGTTTGTTGTATAATGGAGTTACAAGGAATACAAAAGTTCCATGTGATTGGTAATAAAGTTTGTTCACCATTACTGTTTGTACTATTGTTATTATTAGCCCGTGTGTTTACATTGCTTGCCTTTGATGTGTTTCTGTGACTATGCTTTACAGGTATTGACAGCTGGAAAGGATTTGATGATTCAGCAATACTTTTACTTGATATTGGAATGTGCAATTACTGCAATATAATTAAAGGCTATTCTGGTTTTAGATTCTTGTAACTAAATTAATTTCTTTATTACATGTAACTAAATTTTTTGTTGTATGTCCTTGATCATTAGTTTATCACACTGCGGGAGGCAACAGTTTTTAGCCTTATTGGTTTCATATTATTGTAGTCTTAGCAATGGATTATGTAGCAAGATTGCATATTGTGTGATAACAAAGTGACTTATGTATTTTGTAATAGGTAATGGTTAAAGGTTACATCTATATTCTTTTAATAGTTGTCATTAACTATGGCCACAGTAAGTAGTGTAAATGATGTATTATTAACATGTGTGTATCTATTATTGTAGGAAGATGGAATCTAAAGTATTACAAGCATTTTGCCTTGCTTAGCAATTCATCATTTTGAACATTATACTATTGTATTTTAGATTTTGCTTT
>NW_003547483.1:0-2344 GCF_000090795.2 Amphimedon queenslandica | reverse complement strand
CCTTTAAAATGACAAATTTTAATTAAAGAATGAAAAAAAATGTTTAGTTCCAGCCTACACAAGTGTGGCAAGTCCAATTAAAATCAACAAGAATATGCATAAATATTTTAATGAATCACAAAAATTAAAGATTTTAATAGCCAAATAATTATCAATTATTTATATTTTTTTATTTTGTGATGACAGTAATTTATTCAATCAATACTAGCTGAAGTCATATTCATATGTATCACGATATTAAATTTACATGTAGTAGAGCAATCAATAGGTACAAAGATATAATTATCAATTTATAATGTAGTCTGCCTATTAATGATCATTTTCTGCAAAGTAGGGTTTGAAATTTTTGTATTATTTTTATGAATAAATTATTTTTTATTAATTAACGTTTATTATTATTAATTAAACTATTAATTATTATTATGGTTGAACTCAATCCCCTTGTTTCTTTTATTTTTTGACAACCCTACTTTTTCTTATTTAATAGAAATTTTTTTTATTTACTTGTTTGATTATGGTGTGATGGAATAGTGGAAGATGATAGTGCTCACACTTCAGTAAGTGGATCATCTAAGAAAGTGAAGGAGGCAGTTAGAACAGCAAAAGTTGAACATTGATGATAAATTTATGCAGCTAAAAGCAAAGCATGGAAGTGCTTTGCTGCCCCTCTCTTATGGGTATGGGTGAGAGTTGTAGATGAACATCATGATTCATTAGATGATCCTCCAAGTCTTCCTCAGTTTAAGTCTAAAGGAATAAATTATGTTGATAAAATTTCGTTACCTAGTAAAGTTGCTGATATGAGAGGCAAGTACATAGAGCAACTTAAGCAGATAAAATCATTGAGTAAAGATGGTATTGTAGATCAATAAGAACATGAACTACTACAAGGCATTATTTTAGGAGCATTAAGGAAGATGAAGTAACTATAATTGTAACTTTGACCAATGAATTCATAATAATGAAAAGTCATTTATACATTATTGTACATGTATTGTGCAATTTTCAAATCATTCAATGCAGTCATTTAAACGAGAAGGTGCGGTATTAAAGGCTGTGCCCTGGGCATGGTGGATTCCGTTTTTACACGTGTAAAAAATGTCTGCTCCAGATGGTGTTGGTTGTATGAAGAAACACGCTAGAAAAGAGGGTTTTTGGTTCCAAATGGAGCTGAACTTTGGTCAAAAGGAAGACAAGGATCATTTTATATTTAGGCTTGATCGAGTTAAGGGGTCTTTAGCTACTAAGAGGAGATGGCCTGTTGACAACATAAAACTGCTGTCTCACTTACTCGATCTAGCTGAAGAGGAGGACTCCGAGTTCAGTCACACGACACAAGTAGTTCTTCTGCTATGCTGAATACTTCAGGTAGATATATTATGTTTAAATTAGTGATGATATTGAATAAGGTATATACACTGGTGATGGGGATGAAGAGCAGCCATTGTTTGTGTGTCAGGGATCTGCTTTTGAGGATTTGGTTTTGGGACTGACACATTGGTGTACGAGTGGCAAGATCGACCGAAAGATGATTAGTTACAGACAGGTATCTTAAAGTATTATTTCATAATTTATTTTTATTGTTATTATTGTTATAGTTCGGTCACATGATTTGTGCTGAATTTCAATGTCAGTCATGCAATCGAAAGGAATGGTGGGCCAGCTCAAGTCTATTAGGCAGTAGATACCTAATTAATCAGAAGTAAGTATAAAGTGTAATGCAAAGTAATTGCATTAATAATATTTTAGGCTCATACATGCATTTACTTGTGCTGGGATGCTCCTGTCACACTACTACCATTTTTGTAGATTGGCATCTCTTGGTACAGTTGGGAAAAGGTACACTGATACAGGTAATTTAGTTTTAAGCTTCATTGTAATGCTGTAAGTGTGTTTACTATTGTATATACGTCAAAGGGATGTATAGCTGCCATTGAAAGCTGTGCCAAAGCATCAATGATGAAGGCAATTGATGAAATAAAGTCAACTTTAGATTGTCAGACGAATGGAGAGGTACAGTATATTAATATTAGTACATAATTAGTATTATTAATTTGTAGTGGGTCATCACTAATGCTAGGCATGACTCAACTGCTAATGCTTACCATACAACTGTGCCATGTCTTTCTGGAAGGTATTTGTATTTGTAGTGGTATTTTACTTCACATTGTACATCAATTTTTCAGTATTCACAAGATTGTAGGCTGTGTGACACTTTCCAGAAAAAACCACACTTGCGCACAGACAAGGGAGCTTGCCTGTTCTACGGAAGTATTGCCATTAGTAATATCAAAAGGTACTGAAAGAAGTGAATGAATTGTGAAACAAATTGAAAAGGGATCCT
>NW_003547482.1:14690-18082 GCF_000090795.2 Amphimedon queenslandica | reverse complement strand
TGATACTGACGTTGATTCATGTACTACATTAGAAGAGGAGGAGGAGGTAGTAGGATCTGATTAATATTAAATAAATAAACAATTGAAATGATTTATCTATTACTTGTTAATGAAGGAGTAGTTCTCAGTGATCGGTGAATGAATAATGTCTTAGGATCAGCCACTCCATCCAGTGGTATAGAATAGTGCAATGATGGTACAGCACCAGGTGACCCATATACTGATATCAGGCAACATGAAGGAAGAGGATAATTAGCTTCACCAAACTTATCAACATCACAACGTAGAAACTATTAATATACACATACCAACCATCAGTTATACATTATATTGCAGTACTTACTCTACAAGGCTGAATGTGAGGCTCAATAGTCCATCCAGTGTAAAGCTTCTTTTGTGGAGCATCAAACTTTAATTCAATACATCCATCATAATCTTTGAAACGAAATAGAATATTCTGTCCAACTTCAGCTTGAGAGTGTCTTTTATCAATAAACTGTACATACGTACATGTACATGCACAAAATAATTATAGTATAATGCTTACCTCAAGCAATGCATTAAGATCTTTAGCAGCAGTAAATGCCACTAAATCTTCAGCTTCTTTCTTCTCATAATAAACCAGTCCAGCATAAGCCATATTCTTTACTATACCAGTGGAAACTACTACTTTACCTATACACAAATATACATTAATTAATATTCACTGCATGCTGATGTACTTACTATTAACATCTGAACTAATCTCAGTACAAGGTATTGGAGCAGTTGCTTCTTCATGCTGTGGTTCTTCATGATCCTCTGACTCTTCTACTCTTTCATTATCTTGTTCTTCATTTCCTTCCTCATGTAATGGCTCACCTCCAGTCTCCCCCTCTTCCTCTACTCCCTCATTACTAGTAGACTCTCCTATATAGTGGAATAGATTCAGTTCATCATATATACTAGTACACACTCACTCACTCATTACTCACCTTGTCCTCCACTCCTACCTCCTGGTGGATCTTGAGTCTTATCAGAATCACTGGATGAATCACTATTACCATCTTCCACTTCCTCCTCAGTTTCCTTTTCTACTTGTTCCTCTTGCTCCTCCTCCTCCTCTTCCTCGTCTCCATTAGTTGATGATTTGGGTAGACGCTTCTCTCCAACAATAGATACCAAACAGAATTCTTTACGTTGAATGGATCCATACCAACTATCAGAACTAAACTCTCCTCCCTCAACTATGGAGAAGTGGTAAGGAAGACTGGGTGTGCTCACGTGAGCTATGGCAAACTTGAGATGACGACTAAGACCTGGTCGTCCTGTTAAATCAACACAGTGCTGTATTTCTAATATGAGCCGTTTGAGGAGAGGCTTTGAGAGTGATACTGCATACACAGCACTCACTAGGATAGTATTAGCAGGAAACTGGAACTCTCCTCCTACAAGAGCAACCACTGCTGCTTCTACTGTCTCAGAGGACAGTAAGCTCTCCTTTTGTACTCCGATCCTTAGACCATATTTCTCCCAATTCATCAGTTGAGGTTTGTCTCCTTGAATTAAGAACAGCTTCCTCTCTGCTACCTGGACATCACTCAGACAATCCAATTTATCTGTCAATTATACAAAATATATACAGTGAGTACACACACGATTGTATAAAATAGATACACTCAGTCAGTCACACAATAATACTCTTACCCATTGAAGGGATCAGGTAGTTAAATTGTAGTCCAATGGAACTAGTCTCTTTGATGGATTGTTCCTCTAAGGATGTGACTCTTTCCTGTAGTTGTGACTTCTCCTTCATTAGTTTGGTTGTATACAATTCATTATCAGACACTTTAGCTCTAAGGTCTATACATTAATAGAATATTAATAATTATTATTGATTGATGTTGATACACTAACCAGTAACGATCTGTTTCTCTTTGAGATATTGTTCCTTCATATCAGCTACTTTGAGTTTCAGTTTCTCATAATCTTCTACAGTACAATAGAATATTCTCTCATCTAATTTTATGTACTGATGATACACTAACCAGTAATAATCTGTTGTTTCTCTTCTACTTGTGTCTTCTCTTCCAATATTTCAGTTATATATACTTCATTATCAGCAACTTTAGCTTTAAGCTTCTCATAATCTTCTATATCACCAATAAAAATACAAAGACAGAAAATAAAATGATAATTATAGCTAATGTAAATTTGCACTACATGTACAGTAGCCCATAAATACATGTACTATGATTATTGCTAATGATACTATATATGGTAAGCAGAGCTCACTCTACATGAATCTCATTTCTACTGCATGGACAATTTGATCTATATTGAGTACAGGATACTATTTCCATGCTCAACATATTCTAATCCACTAGTATCATAATGTAAACCAGTACTAATACACACACTCACACTACCAATAACCACACAATACTACATAATAGTAATCAGTTAGTACAGTTAAAGTGTGTGTGTGTGTGTGTAGTATCCTATGTACCTTGTTTATTGGCCTCAACCAGTGCCTCCTGTAGTGATACTTTGCTCTCATGAGCCACTTGTAGGTCTTCATGTAAAGATTGTATATATCTCTGAAGCTTCATTTCCCTCTCTGTCGGATATTCTATTAGCTGATCCATCCACCATGTTCTGGTCTTGCTGTACGATTGATACTTTTCTTGATACATGTAGTTCTTACTAGTGAGATCATTACCATCCAGTACTGACTGTACTATCCACTTACCAACTTCACTATATACTGAGACACAATAAGATACATTATATATTTATAAATAAATGTATTTAATTTATAAACTAATGGTATCATTTATAGTGGTTGTAAATACACACCCACACATACAGTGGTATTGTAGTGTGTACAGTATACAAAATGAATGGAAAATGTGCGTCATATTAGGAACTGAAATTTACAAATAATGTACATACTATAAAAATGAGTGGCACAATATTTAATGTAATTATGTATTTAATGCTCATATCCTTACAATTGATTAATAGTATCTTACCTAATTCAATTATCATTATTAGTCTATTAGTATCAGTGATTGGTGTACTCATCGGCACCTTCTTTCCTCCTCCAACATCTTTCATTTTAAACTCTCCACATCCTCCAACAATTACTAGCCACACACAGTGTGGTGACATTGTGACTGCTGTGAGTGAGTGATCGTATCTACCCGTAACAGATTCAGGTAGAGGAATCTGTAGATAAAGAGAAGTATACAAGTAATTACTGATACATGATGTTTATACAGTTACTTATAAAATGAGAAATTGTAACAATTCATATGTAGATGATCGTTACATTTTTTGTAATTGTAAAATCAATTCTAATCCTCACCATCAACAAACAAAATAAACATTTCATTTCTCATCATGTCAAG
>NW_003547482.1:11242-12495 GCF_000090795.2 Amphimedon queenslandica | reverse complement strand
TCAAATGGTTTTAATTGTAGCCAAGAAGATGTCTTGTTATAGGAATACAGTAGCAACGATTCAAGGGCAATGTGGGTAGCATTGGGCTTCTGTGACAAAAGTCGATCTAATGCGGCAAAGTCACGCTCTGGATTGACATTTGTTGTTGGCACAGATTTTGTCTCCTCAATTACCAATGCGTCTTCAACTTCAAAGAACTCTCCTCCAGGCAAATGATCTCCCAATAGTCGCTGTACAATAGCAGAAAACGATTTAAACAAAAGTTGTAGTAGCTCTTGAACCAGTGTGTCATTATCATCAGACATAAATAAAACCCTACTGACCTCATCACTCTTTTCATGCTGTGGAATGAAATGATCACTGCCATCCAAAAGATATTGAGCATCATCGGCCCATTTGTCAAACTTTTCCTTCATTCTGGTATAAATGCTGCTCATGTTGAGAACAGAGGTGCCAGAAAGACTTAAGTAACGCCACAAAGGGCCTGTTACCAGCTTATCAACTATTCCAAGAGCTCTACAACCTAAAGATACAACAGATATGGGTTAAAATTTTCATTTGATAGCAAAGTATAATTAATGTAATTGTAATGTGCATGTACATGTATGTATTTTATGTATATTCTTGGTTTTCCACAATAAGAACTAAGCTAGCATTATGCATGTACAGTAGCTAGAAAATTTGGTAGAGTAAAATTTTGGTGAATTTGGCAAATTGAGGTCCATTTGTTAAAATTTTAATGTCCAATTAAAGAGGGTTCTGTGGTAGCATGCTCAAATTGCTCATGGTTAAGATTTCACCAAAATTTTAACCTCTAAACCTCTTTTAGAATCAATTCGTCCGATTTTAACACTCCAAATTTTCTAGCTATACAGAATATCAAGAGTACATGATGTGTTAGAGAGAGTGTCTAACCATAGTACTGTAGGCTGCTACATCACGGCGTAGAGTGTTCTGTATAGTTTACATAGTCACTTTAGCACCTTCTTTACATTATTAATAAGAGTGTCCATTTTGGGTGTAGTATTTAATAAAATATTAGACGCGCCCCTTCATTGAAAAGCCTCTTGTGACCTATAACTAGGCAAGAACTATCTCCAAGTGAGCAAAGTGAGACCGAGTACTCCTCTAGGTTTAGGAAACAATCAATTTTTGCTACTATGGCCATCCATATGCTATGGCCATGGCCCCCAACTAGAACTACCCCGCCCTTTAATTATTAAAGTTATCTGATCAATGGTTTTGTTATGTAA
>NW_003547482.1:0-11232 GCF_000090795.2 Amphimedon queenslandica | reverse complement strand
TATGTAAACTGTAAATATGTAAATTTGTGTACTCTTGGAAATTAGCTGGATACTCATAAAACACTCTACGCCGTGATGTAGCAGCCTAACAGTGCTATGGTTAGACACTCTCTCTAACACATCATGTACTCTTGAGAATATGTAAATGTAGCAATCAAAAATAGTACATGTAAGTATAGAGTGACAGGCAGCCACACCTCTCATTAGCTTCACTTTTCAATATTTAACTCCCATCCTACATGTATAACAAGTTTAACTTTAATTCAATTAAAAGCCGACCCAATATTAAGCACTATATGCCAGGACTGCATTACATGTACGTGTACATGTACTCTAGATGAGACACTAATCATACAACTTGCTACTATCACACAATGGCTGACCTGCAATAAATTGGGGAACCTTGAGGTCACAAAGAACAGCTTGTAACAACTGGTTTAATGGCCCGTGAGAGGTAGTGAGATACAACAACATATGGCTTTTTAAGAAGTAGACACCAGCCGCGTCATAAAAAAGAATATTGAATCGATTACCATAAAATGCTGCCAGTGGTATCTTATCAATCCCTTTGTTGCGAAGATAGATTCGAAACTGAGAACTACAACCAGCTTTTTGACACCCTCTTGAATGAAAGCCTTTACAGGCAGTACGTACAAGTCGCTGGGTTCCTGACGAAATACCACCTGCGTCTAACTCATGACTTTCTTCCCATAGCTTCAGAGTAGCTTCTGCACATTCTGCAAGCCCAACAATAAAGTGCAGCCCACAGAAAAAATTATTCATGCGTGTCAATAATTCTTTTTCAGTATTACTAGCTTCACTCCAACCAGTAACAACATGTGGTAGTATTTCTGCTCTGTACTCAGATAATAAATCATTGAATAATTTCTCTGCAGCATGTCGATCTGACATTGTGTTCTTTAACTTAGATACAATTATATTTGACACTTTTACTCTACCTAGTTTTTCTTGAACAATATCCAAATCTTCTAAAATCTCCTTAAGAGTGTCGAGTGTATTTTGAGCTGACCCAGAGAAAACATGACGCAGTCCAAGTGTATATGTACCATCTACAGTAGCTACGTCGAAAGTAGTATAATGTTCTCCATACTTTGTAGTTCCATCTGTTTGTAGAGTAAAGTTATCCCTTCCCTCTTCAGTCAATGTCTCTCCTAATTGCATTTCTGCGACAGATAATCCTTCAGTTATCATTCGGCACAGAGAAGAATGGCTCGGTAAACGATCAACTGATCTATGAGCAATCAAGCTTAACACAGCACGAATTACAGGATCAACATTCCTTATTCCAACATTAAGAGAGAGGAGCTCATAACAGCACGATCGAATGTCATCATTAAATCTTCCTTTGTGAACTGTTTCTATTTCCCTATCTGTGCTGGATGTCATTTCTTCTAGCTGGTTTTTGAGTTCAACATTGTTTTCTTCCAAAATTTGAAGATCATCCTTCAAAGTGCTAATTTTCTGTTGCTTCTCAACAATTTCTTGAATATCCGATTCTTCACTGGATGATTTCAAATAATGTGATTTAGTCCTCCAATAATCTACCCTGTGCCGAAGCTTGTCTTTATCTTTTCTGAGTTGCTTAACTTGAGACTCCATCTGAGAAAATTTCTTATAAAGCTTATCTAAATCCAATCTGTGCTTGTTAATACGGTCTGATTGTTCAGAAATCTGTTTATCTCGTCGTCCAATTTTCTTCTTGGTGTTGCGATGAAGTGAATACATTTTCTCCCGTAATACTGTAAAATGACTTTCAGTTTCTTTCAATGATTCATTTTCAACTTTTAACCCTCTTAATTGAGTGGAAAGGTCTTCATTGACAGACTTTAGAGTCTCTAATTCAGAGGAGTCATCACGACTTGATATGCATGTATCGCTACAGTCTGATGATGCAGATTCAATTTCAGAGGCTTTATAGACTTTTCCTTTTACTTGAAAAATCGTAGGAAGAATATACTCTTCATCCATAAACTCTAGGATCTTTTGATCCTTCTCACTAGAACTACGAAGCTTTTTTAGCTTATCTCGTTTGGCTAAAAGCCGTTTGACACTTAGCGTTAAAGCTTTCACTGTAGGTGGCATATCCTTTGGCCACATATCACCAAAAAGATCGGCCAACCACTCAGCAAGACTCTTGTAGGTACACTTAGGCTGTTGAGACATAAAGTAGTGTAAATCTAGGACCACAGCGTTAGTCACTTTCGGAATTTGAGTCAGAGCAACACCGTCCTTTGCAAGTAGCATGGAAGATGAAATACCTAATCTCAGCAGCGAGTCACCAATGGGTACATCTTCACAATCAGAAGAATTCGACATAATACAATCTATCAGAAAGAGATCATAAATTAAATATTATAAGACTGAAGATCTATTGTAATTCAAACATGCATACTTTTTGTTGCTATATGGCCTATCAATAAAAGTGAAAAATTTCTTAGTTTCAGCATCAACAACATGTGGTCAAATCAGAAAAACCAGCATGCACAGCCGGGTCAAGTGTAAAATAGTGAAATACAGCTAAAGCACACAACACTTAAATATGCAATACACACATAAATACCACAAAAGAACCATTCACTAGGGGAAAGATATCATGTTTCAAGCTTTAACCCTTAAACGAAACGCCATTTTAAAACATTAAGCATGGCTTAAAACAACCTTCAAACCGAGCCCCATTATACCTGCAAATAAGTTTTTAAGGCTTGAAAACACCATTAAATCTAAATTCAGCCCCTAAGAAAACCCCTAAATGACTTACATTACTATCAGGACGAGAGAAAAAGACGCTCTGACAACTTCAACTATTGTGCCACCATTAATTCCAATTATACGGAGAAAAAATTTTAAAATTATTTACGGTATGGTAATAGCTAGTCATAGTCTTTTAGCCTAAATCAGTAATGACAAGAGTATGTAGGCTCTTGGTAATGATAATCAGTAATCAATGTTGTTCTCTCTCCCTTACACTGACCCATGGCACCCTATCCTCTCTAATTGTTATCATCATCGTCATTATTATTATTGCTGTTGTTGTCATTGTTATTAAAAATTTTAAATCTATGAGTTTAGCAATCCATCATCAGTGATCTTAGTGCTGCAGTATGGGTCAACTATTGTGCTGTCAGAAAGATTTATGAAATGCAAAAGAAAGATTCATTAACCGATATAAAATATAAACACAGTTTTAAATTTTTCATGACATTTCAAGTAATTGACCTTGCTTTCTCAGCCTCTTGATTTCTGATCTCTCTTTGTCTGTTAACTCTTTCATTGTCTCTCTATTGTCTCTAAATAATTAGAGGTGTATGTAAGTGTGTGTATGTGCTTGATTATTACTTGTAATATATGATATCTCCATTAGTTACTAATCTTCGTAAGTTCTCTAATGAGTCATGGAAATGTATGTTCTCTGATGAGTCAAGCCATGATTCAAAAGAATTCCAATTTAAGTTATTCTCAATATCAAACCATGACAACTTAGCTGGAAATAATAATCTGGCTACCTAAAAGAGAGAGAGGTGGAGAAAGGAATAAAACAGAAAAGAAGAGAGTATTTTAATATGGTTAACCTTTCCATAAGATACATACTGAACAGGAACTCCACTCAACTCTGACAGCTGTAGAATAAAACAAGAATAAAAATGACTTACTCCTCAATATACATTCGTGTTAATATAAATTTTACACAATAATTAATTAGTATCACAAACAAAATAGAGGGTATTTAAAGCATGCTTTAACTAGTTTATAGTCATAGTGCTTGGGTGCAAAACCACCGAGCTGAAGAGAAAAGTTACTGCTCATAGAAAGCAGCTTCTTGTTGATCTCACTACCATGCTAATACATGTATACAGAACAAGTGGTGCTTTTAACTTTGCATCCATGAACTATTATTATAATGTAACGAGAAAGATCAAGCAATGAATACTGTCCTGAATACAATAAATACATATTAGGTTAGACAACATTTTTGATATGATTTAGATTACCAAAAAAAGCAAGTTTAATTAACCAAGGGCATAACCTGAGGTTAATGTTTCCAAGGTAATCTAAATCACGTAAAAACCAAGAATAAGTTGTTTAGGTACTTTAGATTACAGTCAGATAGTGTGAGGCTGTGGGCTCGTCAGCAACAAAAAATGCTGTTACTAACCAGTCTATGAAAAGCTATTCAAGAGACATTACAGTAGTAAAATTAAGACACAAAATGTCTTCAACAGTACTAGCCTGTCCTGTTATAGCTGCATGCACAACAAACAGTACAAGTACAAAGATGTGCTATTGCAAAGCAAAAGATACAGTACATTAGAACAAGTGCATCCAAATTTCATACCCAAAAAACAAGGGTAGACAAAACAAAATAAAAAAACTCCCCCTATCATGTCTCTCAGTTGTGAATTGCTTGCAAAATCAATGAAAAAATGCTTCTCCTAGAGAGAATAGAGCTATGAATTCCATGATTTCCTTATTAGGGTCATATAACTGGTATACAAGAAACTTAAGTGATAAAACCTTATGTAATATGGAAAGAGATAGACTAACTGGTCCAAACTGGAGCAGGGAAATGATAGACACTAGACAGAGATTGGAGGAGCAATGAAGAGAAGCAAAAGTGTGTCAAGAGCCTCAATGGGGACAAGGCTAGAGCATGTCATTAGCCTATAGCTATAACATGTCATTGGAGGATATGCACTACAATAAAAACCATGTTGTGCAGATTGGTTCACTAGTTTAGTGTAGATGTACATGTAGGTGGGACAGTTATAACATGCATTCAGGTTATACCTATACCTTTTTAATAATATGATTATAATCAAAATCAGTATCCAGTATAACTTCTTCCGTAGGGTCAATTGAATGTTGCGATGGATGCCATCTTCTAACATATACCTGTACCTGCCAATGATACTTCATCTTATCTGGCTCTAAAAATACTTAGAAGTTAATAAACACTTAATTGTAAACACTTAATACAATTAAACACATTGGTGTACAAAAATATACATGTACTGACCTTTCAATGGTTCCACATACATTTCCATACTAGTATCAATCAAATCATGATCAAGATATACTTTATCGGGTAAAACTCTAGCTTTCTTAAAACGTAATCTCATTCTACACAATAAGTCACATGATAGTCACATGATAATCACATGATGTACTTACTTGTCTAATTCAAGGACACAGTCGATTCCTTGTACTTTTGCTTCTTCAATAATTTGTTCCTTAAATTCTCTCACTGGTGTACCCTTAGCAACAATAGACTCCATCATATACTTGCAAAACTAAAACAAAATACAAAATTATAATTGATTAATAATTGTTCTTATACTTCTGTATTGTTAACTTGTAATAAATATAATTTAATTCTGCACTCTCCTCTTCTTAATGCTCTACCCAGTCTTACTATTAACTAGGAGATAAGCAAAGTAACAAAGAGATGTACTAGAAGTAAATCAAATAACACATGAAACTTACCTCTGAATGCTCTGATCCAAATTGAATATGCATGCCCATGTACACTAATGTCTCATCCAGTCCATCCAATTCACATTCTTCATCATATCTGATTTCATACACTCTAAAACCAGTAGATGGCACACCAATCAGTGGAACTAGCTTTTCCTTCAATTGAGCTAATGTTATTCTCTTATCAACTTGTACCTGTATCTCTGTATTGAATAATAAATGTTTACATTAATATTATTACAATTTTAATTCATACTTCTTTCTTTTCCTTTATTTTCTTCATTTATTGATATAATTTTCATTATTATTCCTCCTTTAGGCACATTAGTTGTAGTCGCAGTGGCTTCAGGAGCAGGAGGTATTGTAATCTTCAGTAGTATTGAGTTGATACGATAAAGTTTATAAACGTATTTGTACATCAAACTATCGTTAAATTCTTTTTGATAATCTTCAGGATCTGATAATACATACACTAACTAAGAAAAAACAGTGTGTGTGTGGGTGAAGTGAAAAAATAATATTAATAGTAAAAAATTATTAAAGTATAATAAGTTATACTGAACAAGTAAATAAAAACATTAAAAAAGGAAAGTAGTAGAATTAAATTGAAAAAAGTAAAGAAACAAAAGGGTAATTGCAAACTGGTGTGGTAAGAAATCCTACATCACTGCATGAAAAATATTACCCAAAAGCATTGTAATTATCCACACAGCTATACTTATTATCATACTGAACTATATGAAGCCATGTATTTCATGCAAATGGTGTAGGATTTATTACCATGCAAGTACCCTCTTGATTCTTTACTTTTTTTCAATTTAATCCTACTACTTTTTCATTTTTTAACATTTTTTTACTTGTTTCCATTCTTTTTTCTTAAATTTATATATTACATTCTGTTATGATCTCTGTGGTTAGGTTAATTATAATTATTCATGCTGATTACATGTGGATAAATTAAAATGGCGTCAAACCACAAACCCACGTGGTGTCTGCAGCTGGATTTTGTCTTCCATTTGGTTCTCTCCTCACTTCTTTTTGAAACAACCTTTGTGGTCCTTGACCCAAGCACAAAGGAATGATGTAAAAGTCAATTTGAGCAGTTCTCTGGTTTAAAAGGTTATCCGGTGAATAGAAGTTGAAAGAAGAAAAAGTAAAGAATTTTGCAGAAATTTGAATTCGGGCCTATTCTCTAAAAAAGCGCCTGCTACATTAAAGTCCATTTTAAAAATACCAGGAAAATTGCTCATCTAAGCCATTTATAAGGCTGTAAAACGTAAGATAAAAGAGTTATAAGTGTTTGAAAATCATAAAAACAGCCGCCATCTTGAAAATCAACCTCAATCCTGTACATAATACATGTAAGATAAAATATTGGAATATTGATTTCCGTGAATTCTATTGTGAGAATACATATGTGCAAATTCCAGGCTATAAAATATATGTACTACCATGTTTGCACATCATGACATGCAATCAAGACATACTTGGAGAAATCACAAAAAAACATAAACAGTACTTGTCTGTCATTGTGTGTTGACTTTCTGAATATCTTCCCTAAAGTACTTCTTACATCACTGCTAATATCAGTGACATCATTAAGCTCCTCCATTACTAATCTCATACATGATGAATTGAGATTATATAACTAGAAAAGGAAAAAGACCAGATCAATGGAGGAAGCAAAGGATCCCATACACATACTTCTCCTATATGTTGTTTAAGTACTCCAACAGTCCAACCTCCTTCTCCTCTCACTGGTTTAGCTGGTCCTACTTCACCAGTTGACACATTAACCACTGATATCATTAGATTAATACCTACACCATCAAACACATGCATGTGACTAACATGCAATTAGAGGTGCTGTCATTTGTAACTAACATACTAACCTCCATCATGGTATTTATCAAAAATTTCATTTTCTTCACGAGTTTCTAAAAATAATCCAAAAGGATAATAATGTCTAGCCCCACCAATAATCTGTCCAATAGTTAGATGCTGAAACTAATTTAACAATAACAACAGAATACAAAAAAAACTTAATTATACCTCGAAATCCAAGGATTGCTCCATTAAATCGTCTTCATAAGAATATTTAACTAAACGACATCTCTCGATAGGAATATGAGGAGCTAATTCCATCAACTGATAAAGAATTGAGAATTCGATAAAAGAAATAAATCAACTAAAAATAATAAACCTTGTAAGCTTTATCCAATACTATCAGAAGTAATTCATCTTTATGTACTTTAAGTGTTGACTCCATAAATTCCCCAGTAACAGGATGATTACAATATAATATGATCTGTATACAATAAAAGTAAGTAGATAGTATATACTTAATCTGTCTCATTCTTACTAAACACATTTCTTTTTCAATTTGTTCTTCCTTTTCTCTCTGTCTCTTCTCCTTAGCCTCTTTCAAATCTATTCAAATATCAACAATCAAATGATGTCACTTATCATCAATAAAACCTTTAATATCTTTTATAATCTTCTCATTGTGTTCTCTTTTAGTCATTAGTTCCATATTCATTAATGTTATTCTTTCTTGTAATTTCTCTAGTATTCTTTTATTATCTACTAATGGCTGATAGTCTGGCCTTGCCATTGCTTCAAGATGAAATTTGCAGTCATCAATTTCAAAAGTCATTCCTCTCCTCACTTTGCTAGCAGCTTTAGTTACGTGTATACAATAATATTATACTGTAATTAATAAAACTACTCTAACCTGAACCAATATTGATTGAAAGTGATCGCAAATAATCAACCTTCATTTTTAACAATTTGTCCGACAATTCTTTGTTTTCTTTTTGCATCTCATTACACTGAGAGCCCAATACAGTCAACTCTTCATAAAGTGGTTCTTCCTATTAATAATTATTATAATTATTACAAACTAGTGAGATAGTAAATACCTCTACTTCTTTAATTGAGTCAATATCACTTTGAACAGACAATGATTCTTCCTAAATTAAAATAGCATGCATGTAGCAATATACTGAGAACATAACAGCATACTGTATAGGGCTTTAATTTGGTGGAGTTTTATTTTGGCGATTGGTGGTTTGCAAGCAAAATCGCCAATATTAAAACCACCAATCATTAATGCACATGCTCAGTAATGCATGTGTACAAAAAATTGCCAAATTAAAAACTGCCAATTACAATTTTACAGCAAAATCGCCAAAATAAAACGCTATACGGTATATACTATAGTTACTGCAAGATCAAAGGCACTGCCGGGTGGTATATTACACATACACACCCCTGCCCTTGATATACACCCTCGCGTAGTTTTAATGATATTCATAGTGCCACGTCGTGAAGAAATGGCTGCCTTTTCTCTTTCTCTTTGCTGCCCCAGCCTGCCCAACTTTAGGCCTTTCCTTTCTGTTCTTACTGACCAGTTTCTTGCAAGTAGCAAAGGACACTCTCTTTTAGTCAAATTTACTCCATCGGTTGTCGCTATCAATGATTAATTGCTCAATGGTGGGCGGGTCTTGGGCGATTTGATCTTACAGTAACTTAGTATAGAATATATCATATGTACCATACCTTCTCAGTCTCTATCAGTAATATGAGACCCTCATCCCTCAATATCTTCCCTCGGCTTCACCTCGGGAAGATATCTTGGGACTCGGGTCTCATATTACTGATCATAGACCTCGAAGGTATGGTATATATATTACAAAAACTAGCAGTCAATTCCCTATCCCCATGTCAAAGTACGTGTATACAAAGAAATTTTAAATGATAAATCACGCATGTACTGAGACTGTCTAACCTTAGGTACTGTAACTATTGATTGTTCTTGTTTCAATTTAATTGCTTCCTATTAAACATATACATTGATCAATAAATTCCATCAAAAAGTTAAGTATGACATACATGTACCTTCTCTTTGCTACTGACAGCATCTCTTAGTTTATATTCAGCTTCTTCAAGTATAATATAAGAAATAACCTGTAAACAATAAAAATAAAAAAATAATGTCACTTTATTGAGCGTTAAAATTTTAATGAATTTTGTAAAGTCCTTCCTGATTGGGAAAAATAAACCTGCAAATTTAAGAAGGTACCCAAACGGCACAAAATTTGCAAAATCCACAATAGCAGATTTTGCAAAAAATAGAGTGCACATATATAAGTACATGCATGTTAACTGACCTCAGTATATTGTAGTAAGTCTTGATCCTTTTCTTTTAGTTCCTATACAATACAATATTCATAAAAACAATATTCAACTTTATATATTATGTACCTTTTGTCTAACATTTTGTCTCCTCCATAATGTTAAGTTACCAATAGTCAACTTCTTTAATCCTTGTCCCATTAGTATATGAATATTCTCTATCATCCTCAATACAGTAAACCCAACATCAGAGAAAGGAAAGGAGCAAGTGACAGATATTGAAGTGGAAGTTTCTATATACTTAATGACCAGTAGTTTACCAGATACTTTTGATAGAATATCTTTAATATCTTTCAGTACGTGTTCCTCAGGCTCCCAATCAAAAATGAAAGTGACCGTTTCACATTGAAGATGAGGAATGCAAGCAAATCTTTCCTTTAAACAAAGACTGATGGAGAGTGACTTGCAGAATTCCTTTAAATCTGTTTTATATGCCTCAATGTATCTTGTCGCTTCAGTGATCTCCATTTCTTCCACTACACTGTGAAGGAGTTCAATATCAGTCAGTGAACACTCGTTTTGAATTAGACGCAAGACATTAGGAATATTAGTACATTGCTCTGCATTTTGTTTAAGAACTTCAGTGCCACAACAAGACAGTAATTCTTTTATTTCTTCTAAAGGAGGAGATTTTCGTTTAATGATCTTGCCAACATTGTAAAACATCCTTCCATAAGACATTCTCATTGACCTAAAGTTTGTCAATAAGTCTTTAGGAACAGGAACATGTATTTTAGCTACAAAAGGTATTGTTACTCCAGTAGTAGATGTAAAAAGTGTATACCTTGAGGTGATAAAGCTTGAGATTGGGAAGAGGCAGCTTTAACATCAGAAGATGTGTCTATAAATCAAATCAAAGTACATGCAATTTCATGTTTTATGACACACAAATGTACCAGATTGTGGATTACTTAGTTCCATGATTTCATCAGTACTTTTATTATCTATACATGTATAGATTAATGAATGCATTATCCTCTATCAATATTACCTAGTGGGACTACATCATGATCTTTAGTCTCAGGAATAACGCCCACTTTAGAAGTAGAAAAATACTTCCCTAAAAACATAATAAACAAACAGTTGTCATTAGTTAAAAACAGCATCAGTAATATAATTTTAATTAGGACACTACAATTGAATAATACCATATAGCGGGTAATTTTAGAGGGGATAATTACTGGCAAATTCAATTTGACTCACCAAATTAAAACCTGACATTTTATGCCATTTTGCGCATGCTCAATGGCACATGGCCACAAATTTGCCAAATTAAGACCCAACAATCACCACAAAATTTTAGCAGTTCACTGAAATTTCTTCACTGTAAAACTAACTGCTATACGGTAATAACTAACTCGTCAACAGGAAACTATGAATATAATTAGAGTGGCTAGTGAATACTCACTAATATCATCCAGTATAGTTTGTCCTAGTGATACATTAGTACTTATTGTACACAATACATTAGCAAATGTATGTAAACTGTTGGGATCAGTTTGAACAGCTTCTTTGACACCAGTTAATAGAGCCTCACGTGAT
>NW_003547481.1:15206-18116 GCF_000090795.2 Amphimedon queenslandica | reverse complement strand
AGAACACAAAAGCTTATAATTTCTACCTAACTCTGTTCATCCAGGAGAAGTTTCCCCAATATTATTGCTTCCAATTCTGGAACGAGATATGTTGTTAGTAGTAGAAATAGCAATAATCCATTTGCCATATACAATACTATGTATATAGCTTAAAACAGTCAGTGGGATTTTAACACTTTTCCCTTCGCTGGTGAATTTTAATAATATTCTTGTGCAGACCCAAAAAGTGAGTGGTGGTAGAACTTGCATTAATCCACCAATAAACCCAATGGCAGAAATAGGAGAAACAACAAGTGAATGACAGATAACTTTCTCATTTACATACTCAGAGCAATTCATAATTCTCTCTGTAAAATTTGTGTCATCCGCTGTAAAGCAATTAGCATTGTTTACACAGTCGGTAGAGGTTTCCTCACCAACTAGGAACCTTAAAGACAGCACCATTAGACTTACTATCACTATACCATTGTAGTATAGGAGCATTTGTAGAGCATTGTCATTTTTCTGGTAGTATTTCCCATTGATTTTCAAGTGGTCATTCTCATATGTGATACTCTCACCGCCATAAAGATACTGAGAGAAATTCACTAGAAGATTGAATGCTTCATCTCTTAGGTAGTAAGCTTTCCCACGGAATTGTGTAATAGGTAGTTTCAGTATTACTCTTGTTGCTATTATAGCAATGAATGGCCACATGGTGTAGATTGCAATTGCAATGAAGTAGATAGCATTAAGGTTGTAGTATCTCACATTAGTGTCTATTGTCCTGTCTTCTAATGATGACTGATAGGTAGTATTCTGTACCTACTGCTACTGTCACTGCTACTGTGCTGCTGCACTGTCAGACTGTTAGGATAGGAATAGCAATATCACTACATCAAAGTATGATCACTATGATGACAAATTGTAAAAATGTGAGTGGGGGGCAGGGGGCAGCTATCCACACTTATAATATCAGGGTAGCAGAGCCCCCATTTTTACTCCACTGTATAGCAGTGCTTATTGATCATAGGCTTTGACCATATGCAAAATTTAAAGTAAATAACTGTTAATAATTATCATAAACTTTTGGACTAACATTGCATCAATCATAATATGTTATCGATGTGTGTAGTAGTGCCATCATAACAATAAGAAATAATAATAACACCACCCACAGCAGCCTTTGTTCCCAATTTTTAAACTCAGAAACGAAATTAAAATTACTAAATCTAACTAAAATGTATGTGTTTACAAAAATTAACTAATAACAGTCTTTGATAACTATGGAAATGTAATATCTAAATAATTATCAGTATAAGAATTACTACTACTCATCAAAAATAAGTTTGAGGAGAATTAGAATTGTTCCAATTCTTCAAATTCATCTATATGACGATTACGGATCTCAATTTCCTGTTGAGATTTTTGCCAATAGTTTCCAAGCCAAAACAATGGGTATGCCAAAAATGAAGAAAATGTCATTACTATTGCAGATAATCATCCCCAAAATCCACCGCTACTAGATCTATTTATGTGTTTGATATAATGGTACTCAAAAATAATCAAAAAAATGTAAACATAAGGGCCCAAATTTGAAATAAATAAAATTGCAGAAAAAATAAGACAAAATTTACGAGATTTCTTTTTGAGGCTGTTCTCAAATATAAACGTATGTACTAAATTGCTGAAACTGAACATTAAAGGAGGTATAAAAGTAATATATCCACCGAGTAATGCTAAAAGCACAGCTGGTTGATGGCCTATATAGCACTCCACATAAACCTCTTCTTTCATCTCATTGTACAATTTTAGTAATAGTGAACAATTATTGGTTTTAGGTGATTCATCATTAAGTGAATCATCAGTTTTATTTAAAATGAAGCAGTCAACATTTTTACTACATTCATCAGGATCACTTGAAATTTGAACAGAGAATGTAACAGATACAATTGATGTTGCAATTAGTACAGCTAAAACATAGTGCAATAGTGATAATAAAACAATTACATTTGCTTTATATAACTTTCCATGAATTTCTAGACAAGGTGGATTCTTATCATCTCTTCTTCTAATAGCACCTGCTCCAAAAAGGCCTCTAGCTGCAGCAACAGTGATTGCTTTAAATGCCTTAAAGACTTTGCCTTCGCTATAATTAGTATTATGCTGCTGAGAGCAGATGCAGCATTTTTTTATTAAAAAAATGATAATGACATAGAAATAATGTAAAAAATAAAAGTATCACTGGAGTCATTGAATCTAATACTCAAAAAGTATTGTAATAATTGTAGCCGTGCTGACCCATTGCTAAAATGAATGAATGATCTGCAAAACTCACAAAATTTCTTTAAAACCAGAACTTTGGTAGTAACAAGTAGCCAGTAGCAATACAAAATTCACTAGAAACTGCAACAAGCAGATGACTATAACTGAGATTTAAGTTGCTATTAAAGACAATAATGATCAGAATCTGTCACTAGATATATCTTCTTTGTCAAAACAACAATAGAAGTTCAAATACTCTTGGCAACAGTTACCGTGATAGTTGTATACTTGGAAACATGCCACTTTCTTGTGTATTTGAGGAAGCTAGGCATCAAAATATTCTTGAAGATATTTATTGCTGGATTGCATTATTCATGCTACTGCATTTCATTGGTATATCTACATGTGATAATAGCTCCTGTCATGAAGAACAGCACTGCAAAAGCAGGATTAGCATTTTGGCAACAGCGAGAAGCACAGATAGCCATTTTAGCTGAGTCAACACATGGCTGAGATGCGTAAATTTCAGACCACGCCTACCAACCACGCTCATTTTTGTCAACCTTTTTTGATAGGGTCTCAAAAGCGGACGGACGGACGGACCCGCCCCGCCCGAAAAAGGACGGACGGACGGACTGATGCGGACCCGACAGGACCATAAATATC
>NW_003547481.1:12429-13549 GCF_000090795.2 Amphimedon queenslandica | reverse complement strand
GTGGTGCTTATCTGTGCAAATTATGCATATCTAATATGTTATTGTTAAAATTAATTGACTTTTAGTTTGCCTATACATCATACTGTGTTGTGATGGAGTGTTCCAATATGTTGTCCAAGTATAAATTCTATTGTAATGGTTATGCTCTGTCATAACATTGTTTATTAGATAACTTCAAAATTTTTGAGGCAATGGCTTATGACTCTCATGCTTCACAGTTTCAGGTACAATTTGCTATTGAAATGGAATATCATTTTTATATAGGTGGAAGACAATAACTATTAGCGTTGCAACCAGAGTTGCTTAGTGCTAAGCAACTCTTTACAATGATTTACAAGCATTGAAAAGGGATCTCCAAAAAAAGTGTGGCATTCCTATCCCAGGTATGACAAAAATAAATATACTAGAAGTAACTATAATTTTTACATTTATTACGTAGGATAACTACTTTTTGGCTGGATTCTAAAGCTCAATATAACTATTTCAAAGGGTCTCCTTATCTTTAAAGAGCAGTGATTTCAAGGATATTGAACTATTATTATTTTAATTGTGTAATTAAATGAAATCAGTATCTCAGTATAGTGTTGCATGCAATAGCACTGATAAAAATTAATCATAAAATTTCACTATGTTTATTATTAGACTTACACCAAATAATATAGAAAAATCATTAAAATGGTGTCACTGAGCTCCTATTAATAAAAACAAATAGAATTTAAGTGATAGTTCAGTATTGTGATGCTTCATGCAGCCTGTAGTAGCAATTTTGCATTGATAAAGTTACATTTTCGCTAACATGACCTCTTCTGTTGGTCCTAGCATATTTAATACGTGCATAAATTTATTGTTCAAGTGTAAAAGTGTCTTGTAGACAGACTATTCATGAATGATTGTCCTTTACATGGATATTTATGGTCCTGTCGGGTCCGCATCAGTCCGTCCGTCCGTCCTTTTTCGGGCGGGGCGGGGCGGGTCCGTCCGTCCGTCCGCTTTTGAGACCCTACCCTAAAAAGCGGACCGGACCGGACAAACGGACCCGAAAAGACTAATTTACGGACCGAGCGACGGACCCGATACAAACTAATTTATTGACCCGACCAAGGGACCCGAAGGGGATCCT
>NW_003547481.1:9428-11451 GCF_000090795.2 Amphimedon queenslandica | reverse complement strand
TGATTGAAGATATGGACTTGGACCAAGTAATATAGAAAAATCATTAAAATAGTGTCACTGAACTCCTATTAATAATAACAAATAGAATTCAAGTGATAGTTCAGTATTGTGATGCTTTATGCAGCCTGTAGTAGCAATTTTGCATTAATAAAGCTACATTTTCTCTAACATGACCTCTTCTATTGGTCCTAGCATATTTAATACGTGCATAAATTTATTGTCCAAGTATAGAAGTGTCTTATAGACAGACTATCCACGAATGATTGTCCTTTACATGGATATTTATGGTCCTGTCGGGTCCGCATCAGTCCGTCCGTCCTTTTTTCGGGCGGGGCGGGGCGGGTCCGTCCGTCCGTCCGTCCGTCCGCTTTTGAGACCCTACCCCACATTTTTTTGCTGCGCGCTTCGCGCGCAGCAATTTCCGAACCCCCTGTTTTAAGTTCCTGGCTACGGCCCTGTAATGGTCAAACATCGTTAATGTTATGTTAAATCGATCTTTGTCACTGTCATAATATTCAGCTGAATGTTCAACTCGAATCATAAAAGTACATGTAACACCACTAATAATAATAATAATGCTAAGTACCTTGAGTCAGTTTCATGTTGGGTTTCTCGAACATCAAGTGAAGGTTCTTGAGGTACCTCCATACTTAGTATATCAGGAGGAACCTAATACAGTACACAGTATGAGAGTAACAAAGTAACAAGCTAACACACAACAAGTGAATGACATGAAGCAATAAGTTAACAACAGATATGTTTCTTACTTGTATAAAATTGTGTCATCCACTGTAAAGCAATTAGCATTGTTTACACAGTCGGTAGAGGTTTCTTCACTAACTTGAAACCTTAAAGACAGTACCACTAGATTTACTATCACTATACCATTGTAGTATAGGAGCATCTGTAGAGCATAGTCATGTTCTGGTAATGCTTCCCATTGATTTTCAAGTGGTCATTCTCATATGTGATACTCTCACTACCATAGAGATACTGAGAAAAACTCACTAGAAGATTGAATGCTTCATCTTTTAGATAGTAAGCTTTCCCACAGAATTGTGTAATAGGTAGTTTTAGTATTACCCTTGTTGCTATTATAGCAATGAATGGCCACATGGTGTAGATTGCAATTGCAATGAAGTAGATAGCATTAAGATTGTAGTATCTCACGTTAGTGTCCATTGTCCTGTCTTCTAATGATGACTGATAGATAGTATCCTGTACCTACTGCTGCTGTCACTGCTACTATATACTATGCTGTAGCTGCTGACCCATCACTCTGTCTAGTTATAGCATGACATCATTAGTTATTACAGTTTAAATAAGTGTGGTCATATAGCACAACTTTTAGGAAACAAATTGAAAGTATTTATTTTTAATTTTAAATATGCATAATATACTAAATTAGTCAATATATTTCTTTTTCACAATGCAAATAATGCACCCAACTATAAAGAGAAAAGGAAATGGTGCAAGAATACATAAAATAAGAAATCCTGCAGTGAATGCAAGACCAATAGCAAAAATTGCAACAATAATAGCAAGAATAGCAGCAATGATTCCAATGATAATAGCGAGGATTAAGAGTGTAGTAGCAAGTATCGACAGCCACATGCATGTAACACTGCCAGAATATATATTTATTACAATTGCTAGAACTCCAGTTGCAAGATAAAACCAAAGCCAATTCCCTAATGAGCCATCCAGTGTGCAGCATACAAAAAATCCTGAAAATGCTAGACTGTAAATAACTATTACTATAACATGAAAGGGACTAATAAATGGAAAAATGAATTTGAACCAAAATGACACTTTGTTTAACTTGCGGTAGTCTTCTTTAAACATATCTCCTCCTAGATTGTCAATTTCTTTCTCCAGAATTTTTGCGTTTTCACCTTCAGTCTGCATTTTCTTAAAAATCATGTCATACGTGACAGTTACTGGTAGTGTCATTGCCCAGACATGATGAACAACAAAAAAACATTAAGATCCCAATCAGTGGCATCAGAAAGGTAAATATCAT
>NW_003547481.1:3172-8636 GCF_000090795.2 Amphimedon queenslandica | reverse complement strand
TTTGTATTCTTAGTGTATTTGGTAATTTGGCACAATCACTGCAACATTCACAAGAGCAACAATTAAAAGAAGCAGCACATTCAAAATATGCAGAACATGACTGGCAGCATTCAAATGAATTATTAGAAGTATCATTTGGCCAGTAATATGCTGGATCAGACTTATTTTTCTTTTTCACTAAAGCTCGTCGGTGTCCATCTGCATTGACTTCATTTGTGACAGGTGCTTCCTCCTCATTTATTGCATCCACTTCTGTCATTTTCTTATCATTTGAAGCATAATTTGTAGCATCATTTACTTCATAGTCTGGCCTAGCTTCAAGTTCCTCATCTGTGCTTGACAATTCCTCTTGAATTTCATTCACATCAGAAACTACAGGACGAACTATCTTATTTTTTATAAATTCCTCATATGGAATTTCTTTCATCTCTTTAGACTGCTCTAGTTCATTTTCAGCTATTGTCTGATTTTCTTGATTACCAACACTCTTCAATTTGACTACAACTACTTTATCACCTTCCATGTCCCTTTTATCTCAGAGTCTAGTATTTCTGAACTAGTCCACCCAAATGACGGTATATAGGCTGGGGAATGGTCTGGCTGCGCAAGACTATTTCTGAACTGGAGCTTAAGGTCAGTGCTACAGGCCTTTTATAATAGTACAAGACAATTCTCATGAATTGTCACAGTTAGCTATACTGTAAAAGCTATTCTTGTAACTCATAATGCTTATACTATCAATTACAGGAATAGTTTATAATACCAAGCTAACTATATATGACAGTTTACAAGAATCATATCACTTCACTGAAGTGTCAAGAGTGATATAATTTGCAGCTTTTTTATGCATAATTCAGAATAAAAGCAGTAGATCTATTTGTGTTGTGTGAGGTGCATGGATCTAATTATTCATAACATTAATTAAGGTCATGCAGGTCTATTCTTGTTGTGTAAATGAATAATGATAGTTAAACATTGTCAATATAATGATGGTATATCTTGATTTATATTACTGTCATAGCAAATTAGGTAGTAAGCTTTCCTATGGAATTGTGTAATAGGTAGTTTTAGTATTACTCTTGTTGCTAGATAGTACTATGATAGATTGCAATTGAGATGAAGTAGGTAACATCAAAGTTGTAGTATCTCACATTAGTGTCCATTCTAGAGAGACAAAGGTGAGAGAATGAGAATTTTATTTAATATACATAAGAGAGTTTGTAATACAGTGTAATGACTTTCTTATAAGGCTATTGCTTGACTCACTTGTGTTCTGATTTTCCATTTCAGTACTCACATCTGGATGTAGTTATATCCGGACCAAAAATTAATGCTGATATATACTTAAATAAAGGCAAAATTTTTTTACACGGCTATCTATAGCTTTAGACCTAGATCTATTGAAATTATGCAAAAAATAACATTCAAAATAGTCATGCAATTACTGTACTTGCCTGTATAAAAACCCTGGTATATTATGGTAGTTCATATCTGACAACAGTGTCTATTAATTACAAAACATGTCTTGTATTTCTTGTATTTACCACTATCCTCCACCAGTGCCACCACCCAATACCAACGGTAGGTATATTGACTAACTTAAAATTATTCATAAACATTCAAATAATACATTAATACACTGTAACATAATAGTCGTCATTGAAAGACAATAAATAGAACTATTTTTGAGTCTTACATAAATAAACAAATGTATTAATTTAACCTATAGTATAATACAAATAATTAATAATTCAATTTAGCAGCTTATAAATATAGCAATGCTACTCATTTTCAGTATTCTCTTCTAATTGTGAGTCACAATTACAGTTAATTGAAGGTTTCTTTTCCTCATCTATGTCCACTCGATATTTTCCAAACCAATACCATGGGTAAAGAAGAAACGAAATAGTTGTGAATAATATTGTAGTTAACTGTCCAAAAGTGGTATCCTTAAAAAGAATGTTTATGTTACCTTTTGTCTCTCCAGAGTACTTGTAAGTGAGCAGAAGAATGTATAGCATACCAAAAAAATATACCAAACCCCCAATTATCATGTTTATCAAAATATCATGCCATAATTTATGGGTTTTATATTTGAGGCATTTCTCAAAAATAGATACATGCACTACATTGACAATCCTAAACATTAGAGGGGCTATAAATGCAATAAATCCACCAAATAATGCTGTGGCTACAGCTGGTTGAAAGCTCTTAAAGCATTGGACACCAAAATTTCTTTCATCACTCTCTAATAGCTCAAATTGTAATGAGCAATTGGTTATAGGTACTACATTTGATACACCATCAGTAATATTTAGATAGAAGCAGTCAACATCATTATTGCAGTTATTGAGACCATATAACACCTGAGTAGAGAATCCAACAGATACAGATGCTACTATAAATACCATAGCTAAAACATAGTGCAACAGTGAAAATAAAACTGGAAAATTTGCTTCATATAACTTTCTATGAATCTTCAGACAAGGTGGCTTCCTATAACCTTTTTCCCTGATAAAATTCGCACCAAAAAGTGTACTAGCTGCAGCAACAGTGAATGCTTTAAATCCATTAAAGCACAATGTTTTGTATTTTTGGCTCTTTTTGTTGTCTTGGCTTTCTTCGTTGTCTTGTCTCTCTTCGTTGCCTTGTCTCTCTTCGTTGCCTTGTCTCTCTTCGTTGTCTTGTCTCTCTTCATTGTCTTGTCTCTCTTCGTTGTCCTGGCTCTTTTTTTTGCAACAGTGATAGATTATCATAAAATTAACAAAATAAATGGTTGTGAAAAGCACAAGTATTATAGGAATCGTTAGATTGAATGCTAAGAAAGCATTGTAGTATGCGTAAGAGCGACCCATTGCTACCTGAACAATTTTAAAAATAACTCACGAAAGTAGTAACACCACAAGATTGCAATAGATTATTCCCAGAAAACTGCAACAACCGGACAAGCTGATAAGATTTAACCTGCAGCTAAGGTTATTTATTGCTCAGTGGAGCCTCAGCCTTTATATAATAGCATGACCATATGAGAGAATTCTTGCGAATTGTCACAAAGCTTATTGTATAAACTATTAATTCCTGTAACTGGAATAGTTGTGATCATGAGACTTGGCTCACACCTCGCCGGGCAGGCTCATACAATCAAAACACAAAATATCAACATCAAATATATTCCATGACTCACTCACTGCATAATTTCAGTATTTTAATGTCATTTTTATTCTTATTTCTTATGCAATATGTGTAATATTTTTTTGTGTGAATTAATAATGATAGTTAAACATTGTCAATGTTATGATGGTATGTTAAATCTTGATCTTTATCACTGTCATAATATTCAGTGGAATGCTCAACTCTAATCATAAAAGTACATGTAATACCACTAATAATAATAATAATAATAATAATACAAGTACCTTGAGTCAGTTTCATGTTGAGTTTCTTGAACATCAAGCGAAGGTTCTTCAGGTACCTCCATACTTAGCATATCAGGAGGAACCTAATACAGTACACAGTATGAGAGTAACAAAGTAACACATTAACACACACACACACAAACTGACAAATAAAGTACATTGTAATCATTATGTCATTACTTGGTGCATCTGTACACTAGGGGAATGTGGTAATATTCTTAAGTTCTCTAATACGTGTTGCTTGATCTGATCCAAATACTAAGAGAGAGAGAGAGAGAAAGGTGAGAAGAATGCAGTTATTCTTGAGAGTACACGTACAATTCTTGATTACATGTCAAGTGAATTTAAGGAAAGATAGTGTGTAAACTTCACAAGTGAAGTAATGCTGTATGAGCATCCGCATACATACCAACACAATAACAGTTATTGCAAGAGTGATACTAAATATAGCTTTTGGGGAATATTACTAATAATAGCTTTAAGTGGATTTAAATTCCTTATATAGAAAAACAGCTACTGAAGTAATCCACACCAATAACCAATACAATACAATGTACGGTTTCATTTGTTTGCAAGAAGTTTGTGCAAATAGCAAACTAACTTGTCTTGTGTTCTGGTTCTCCATTTTAGTAATCACATAAGGATGGAGTGTAAAATCAGGACCAAAATACTCAAAATATTCTAAAAAAGGAAAAAATTTAAAAGATTACCCAATCAAATTATACTAAGAAAGCCCATTCAAATATTACTCATATTAGTTATACAATTCTTCCTATACTATACCTGTATATGGTAGCTCATTGCTGATATCAGTGTCCAGTAATAATGATGTCTCATACGTCCAACATCTAGCAACATTACGAATAGTGTACCCACCACCTCCCAGCACTAGTGTGGGTATGTTGAATGACTTGACATATTTAACACATTCACTGGAGGAGGGAAGAGAAGTAGGGGGGAGAAAGAGGAGAGAGAGAAGGAGAGAGAGAAAAGAGTGAGAGGGAGGAAGGGATGGAGTGAGGGAGAGGATTGGGAGAGAGAGGAAAAGAAAGGTAGGTAATGATTATTAAAATAAAGGGGTAATACATGTACATTACCAATGTGCTTTAATGCTTAAGTTAGAGCAGCCTAGCCTGTCACAACCCAGAAAATCTGCACCACACTATTACAACAAATAAACCACCAATAAACCCAATGGCAAAATAGGAGAAACAACAAGTGAATGACAGATAACTTTCTCAATAGATAACATTAAGGTTGTAGTATCTCACATTAGTGTCCGTTCTAATAATGGCTGTACCTACTAATATCACTATGCTTACTATGTGCACTGTCAGACTGTTAGACATTGTGAATAATCATAGATGCATGTGGTTAAACAATTTGTTATCGTACACCATTATGGCAGTCAGCATTGGCTCTGAGCTAGAAAATGCATAAAAGTTGTATTATTTTATAATCACTTTTAGAAATATGTAAAAATAGCAATCAATAGAAAGTTTAAATTATTGTTTATTATTGCTGCATATGGCAGAACAAATCAAAAAAACAGCTAAAATAGCAAGACAAAAGGCAATAATTATTGCAATCGTTCCAATTACAGCAGCAACAATTGCAGCAATTGTAGCAATGACTCCAGTCAATATGACCACCCACACAATAGTAACACCAGTAGCATTAATATTAACTAGCACAGCCATGACACCAGTTGCAAGGTACAGCCAAAACCAATTTCCAAGAGTACCATCGACAGTACAGCATATGAAAAATCCTGCAAACAATAAAGAATAACCAAATATTAGAACAATATGGAGTGGACTAATGTATGGGTGAATGAACTTTCTCCAATTTGGGACTTCTTCTAATTCTTGATAATCTTTCTCGAACTCATTTTTGTCTCCAATTTCTCTTTCCAGAACCTTTGTCTTATGTCCTTTAGTATGTATTTTTTTGAAAATCATGTCATACGTGACATCTACAGGTAGCGTCATTGTCCAGACATGATGAACGACAAGAAACATAAAAACTCCAATAAGTGGTACCAAAAA
>NW_003547481.1:0-1779 GCF_000090795.2 Amphimedon queenslandica | reverse complement strand
ATTACTCTATTAAATTGTACAGTAGCCTTGTTGTGTGAATTAATAATGATAGTTAAACATTGTCAATGTTATGATGGTATGTTAAATCTTGATCTTTATCACTGTCATAATATTCAGCGGAATGCTCAACTCTATCATAAAAGTACATGTAATACCACTAATAATAATAATAATAATAATAAATACCTTGAGTCAGTTTCATGTTGGGTTTCTCGAACATCAAGTGAAGGTTCTTCAGGTACCTCCATACTTAGCATATCAGGAGGAACCTAATACAGTACACAGTATGAGAGTAACAAAGTAACACGTTAGCACAAACTGACAAATAAAGTATTGTATGTCATTACTTGGTGCATCTGTACACTAGGGGAATGTGGTAATATTCTTAAATTTTCTAAAATATGTTGCTTGATCTGATCTAAATACTGAGAGAGAAAGAGAGAAAGGTGAAAGAACAATGAGCTAAAAGAAAAGTTTTAGTGTATCAATGGTAAAACAGTAAAATCATGAGAGTGTTAGAACTCTTTTACATATAAAAAACTTATCACTGTTGCACCCTTAGTTATACAAAATAACATATGTAGCTGCTCTCATGATAAACATAATAATACATAATGGACTACATGCATCAAACTCTATACTTCATACATAATAATTGTGTGTACACAATAAAAATATACAAATATGGCAAAGGAATTTTGTTGTTGGTCATGCCTATAGTGAAAAAGATTTCAAGCACAATAAAACTTGAGAGACTCAATACTTTATGTTCATGCAATATATGTTAGTACAGTACTTTTATGTAATGCAGTACTGTATGTTAATATAGTACTACTAATATATATCAATGAGTGTAATATAGATGTAGAGTAGTTGTAGGTAAGAGAAGGTGTCTATAGGTAATGGGATCAATTAAAATGAGATTGTCCTTAAAATGGCTGTACCATCCCATATACTCACCCACACAATCAAAGTTACTCATTCATGCACAATTACTATGTGACAATACTCAGAGGACACAAAAACAGTGACCACACACGATGGAAACTAAACTAAAATATTGTACTTAAGCCCTTCAGGCTCTATAAACGATTAAAAAGGAAAATTGAATACGAGAAAAATAATCTAAAAACTATGAGTGAGTGTAGGAAATAGCAGCTACAATGCTTGTAAGATATTAGAGCAAATAGCAAACTAACTTGTCTTGTGTTCTGGTTCTCCATTTTAGTACTCACATCAGGATGGAGTGTAAAATCAGGACCAAAATACTCAAAATATTCTATAAAAGACAACAAAAATTTACAAGACTACCCAATCAAATTATACCAGGAAAGCCCATTCAAATATTACTTATATCAATTATACAATTCTTCCTTTGCTATACCTGTATATGGTAGCTCATTGCTGATATCAGTGTCCAGTAATAATGATGTCTCGTATGTCCAGCATCTAGCAACATTACGAATAGTGTACCCACCACCTCCCAGCACTAGTGTGGGTATATTGAATGACTTGACATATTTAACACATTCACTGGAGGAGGAGAGTGAAGTAGGGGGAACAAGAGAAAGGAGGGAGAGAGAGAGGAAAAGAAAGGTAATGGTAGGAGAAAGAGAGTGAGAAAGAAGGAGAAAGAGAATGAAAAGAAAAAGGTAATGGTGTAAGATAAAGGGGTAGTACATTACCCGTGTGCTTTAATGCTTAAATTAAAGCAGCCTAGTCTATCACAACCCAGAGAGTCTGCACCACACTATTGCAATAATAAATAATCATCACACA
>NW_003547480.1:16525-18121 GCF_000090795.2 Amphimedon queenslandica | reverse complement strand
ACCCTCGTATAGTTATTGTACACTTCTACCATAGATATGCATACATTTACATATCCATCAGGCAAATAAGGATGCACTTACATCATCAGGGTTTTCCCAGTTGATGTCTGCCCCATTGGAGAGGGCAGACTTCATTTCTTTAATGTTTCTATCATGAGCAGCAATATACAGCTGCTTTCCCTACAGTGTTAAGTGTACTATTAACAGTTATTATATTTCATCACTCCTACATGCATATATACATAGGCTATTATTTATAAATTTCAGTACTTGTAAAAATTTACTTCTCAAAGCATAATTAGATACTTATTTAAACCAACATAATGTACATGTACATGTAGCTTTTGATTATCTTCAATTTTGAATTCATTAACAGCTATATGCCTTACACTAAACCTAATGATGCTACACTATACTGCTCATTCTAATCCCATCAATGGATATAAAAGTATTTATGCGCATTGCAATTTCTCAAGAGCTATAAAAAATAGTGACAGTATGCATGCACAAAAATGTCACAATGTAACCACAAGATGATAATTTTGAGGAATAAAATCTTGGCATAGTACTTTTATCAGTTTTAATCAATGGTCTAGCAAATTTGTGGCAATGTATCAGAGCAAGTTTGGGTTTTATTTTGGTGAATGGCTTATACCAAATTTGCCCAAATCCCTCTTCAAAAATTACCATGCAGCTACAATACACAATCAAGTTTTGTTTGGTTCAGGCATTATCTAACATTATGTGTAATTCACTAAAGTCAGTCTCATCATCATACTCAATCTCCTATTGATGTGTCTGATCTATATACAGTACATGCACAGGATGAGAAAGACAAAAAGGAACGTGTTCTGATATAGACCAGGCTGAAGGCCCATAGCCAGGTTTGGAAATTTTGATACTGAACTTGAGTGCAGCAACTTTGAAGTGACGACTGGTTCAGTATGACCACACCATCCTACTCTAATATCTATGATCACACCATGCAGGCTGACTTAGCTGAGTTTCTCTAGAACTGAATGGGGTTGGCCCCTGCATGGCTACAAACCTGAAACTTCTTCATCACTCTAGCATGTACTGCAATCAGATTATATATAACTTACAGGATTATCACGAGCAGCCATTCCTTTAGGTAAGACTGTAGGAGATAGTCTATGTAGGAGAACTTCTTCGTACCTATGGATCAAGCTATGCACACAGACACGCCCATTGGGCGGTATCTAGATCTACCTCAGCTCCAGCTCCCCCAAAACAAGCCTTTGAAAATGATCGATATCACTCAATGGAGAATGAGTATTGGACTCAATGGATTTTGGAACTATTGTCAAGCCAGCTCCGGTAGACCATCTAATCGCTGTTCCTTAGGAGGTGATTGCACCGCAGGCAGCACTAATAGAAAGAAGAAAGGCCGCCGGTCTTTGGTTTTGTCTTTTATTGTTTTCCTTGTTTCCATCTCTATCCTCCTCTCTGGTTATCTCAACTATGAACCTCATGTAAAAGGTACTGTGACTTATTACCACACTGCATTATGTACATGTATTCTGCATGTGTGACTCTTGGTTAAGAAAATGCCTAAAATACAGCAAATTGCACAGA
>NW_003547480.1:11522-14771 GCF_000090795.2 Amphimedon queenslandica | reverse complement strand
TTCAGTGTATTTGATAAACCTCCTCCTCTTATCAGGAGATGTTGAACTCAATCCTGGTCCTTTAACAGGTAAACATACACTTATGATATACCACCCATTAACTAGTGATATATACATACTACAGGCAATCCAAAGGATATATTTAGGACTCATTCTGATAAATTGATTCATGCTATTAGTGAGAATCTTCATAATGTAACTCTTGCACTGAATGCTAAAGGTCTGATAACACAACAGATTAAAGAGGATATGCTTGTGCTAGGTGCATCTAATTATGAGAAATCTAGCAAACTTGTGAATGTTATTCAAGAAATATTGGAAGCCTCTCTGAAATCACATCAGTACCTAACTGAATTATGTCAAGTATTACAAAACCAACAAAATCATGCATTAAGAAATATTGCTGCCTCTATTTTAGGTGAGTGCTTGTGTTCATGTTCATGTGTGCATGTGTGTGTGGGTGTATTATGTGCATGTGTGTGTGTGGGCGTATTATGTGCATGTGTGTGTGTGTGGGTGTATTATGTGCATGTGTGTGTGTTGCAGTATAATTATTTCAATACATTAGGTCAGACTATACCTGATGATGTCTTAAGCTATGCTCACAGTATGAAACAATGCTACAAAGCTGAAGACTGGATGCAGGCACTGAAAGATTACTCTGGCAGACTAACGTTAGTAGAGAAACAGGACTACACTAAAGAAGCAGAATCAGCTGGGTATCTGCTAATGGGACAAGTTGATAAAGTAGTTAAGCTAAGTGGGAACAAAGAGATAAGTGTTGAAGATATCCTCCGACCTGTAGATGATTCTCTGCCTCTCAGAGTAGTAATAAATGGTCCTCCTGGTATTGGCAAGACAGTGCTTTGCCATAAACTGATAAAGATGTGGTGTGAAACACTTGTAAACCAACAGTATGACTTGGTACTTTACTGTCCTTTAAGGAATAGCAAGTTGGCTACACTAGCTGACCTGTTTCAGGATGGAACTTCTAAAGTTCAAACAGTTGATTGGTTCTCTGATAGGGCTGGAGAAAGATTACTGATAATCTTTGATGGTTGGGATGAACTAAGTGAACAACTCAGACAGTCTTCATTAGTTGCTAGTATCATTTACAAAGGTCTCTTACGCCAGTGTTCGGTAATTGTTACCTCTCGTAGCTATGCCTCCTCTTCCCTTTTGAAAATCAATAACCTTAGTAGGCATGTTCAGGTCATTGGGTTTTCTAAGGTAGAAATATCAAAAGTAATTATACAAACACTTCAAAAAGATACAACACTAGCACAAGAGCCCGTTGATAAGAAAAGAGAAGATGATAAAGAAGGCAGACATTTCACAACCGAGCAAACCAGTAAAGACTCTCAACTAGCAGTAAACCTCATTAAAGATCTTAGTGTGCAAGATGATGTCCAATCATTGTGTTATGTGCCACTACTCTGCTCCATGGTCATCTCAGTTTATTCTGAGGAAGGAGGACACTTACCAACTCAACTGTACGAGAAATTTATTCTACAAATCATCAAAAGACATGTAAAATCAAGACATGCACCACATACTTTAGGTACCGGTAGTCTTTCTTCATTACCATCACATTTAGATATGCCTTTACAAGAGATGTGTCAAATAGCTTATACTAACCTGGCTAATACAACAATGACATTCTCTTCACATCAACTACAGTCACTGAGTGAGGCAGTCAACGAAGACTATCTTGGATTGATGACATCATTTATAGCACATGATGAGGAGAAATATCAATTCCTTCACTTGAGGATCCAGGAATTTCTAGCTGCATGGTGGATAGCTAAGCATGAGGAGAAGACAGAGGAAATTGCTAAGAATCACTTTCATGATGATCACTTTAGAAAATGCTTATCATTTGTATCTGAAATTACAGGTCAGTTTGCATATCTCAGTACTATATTAGATTTACTTCATACCAGTTAACACTGCAATTGGAAGTGCATGTAAACATGCGTATGCATGGCATATGGCATAATGTAAAATCAACTTTTGCCTTAAGGCTGGTTTACAATATGACGCTAGGCCAACGTAACTTCAATTTTTAATCAAAAGCGTGGGCAATTTGACTTTTTGACACATGCCTTCCACTAGAATAGAACCAGATTCTATTCCAGCGTCAACATAGCGTCAGGACTAGCGTAATATTGTAAATTAATTAATAATTATTACAATAATTAAAATTATTGTAATATTACTTTTCATAGAGACATGGCTGCCAGGTCATAATTCATTGCAGTTTAACATGACCTTAATCTGTTATGTGTATAATGTTTATATCATATTTTTATAAATTATAGGTACATTTTATTTCAGTGAAGAGATTTTTAAACGTACCCTAAATGAAGCTGATTCATTGCAGTACAGTGTCAGTACAGCTATTGTACAAGGAGAGGCCGGAGTAGGTAAAACATGTCTAAAATCATTAATTCTCTCTCTGTCGTATAAAGAAGTGAGTACTAGCTGTATTGAAGCGCCTTGTATTGCTTATATTAGTCGTTATGGTAGCAATGATGGTAAATTATGGGATTTTGTAACAGATGATGAAATAGATGAAAACGTTATTGCTCAATTACAAGATTCTATGATTCGTGCAGGGCAAGCTTCAAATGAAACTGATGAGAGTTTCACATCTGTTGATACCAAATGCAGTCACTATAGTGTCCCTGATTATCATCACTCTGGTCATCACCAAAAAGTAACAAAAAAACAAAATTTAATTATTAAACCTGATGTTGACTCACCAATTGAAGAAAATGTAGATCTACATCTGTCTGAGCCCAAGATGCCAATTGAATCAGAAACAAGAGAAGATAATGATGAGACTCTAATCACTGCAGCAGTATCACGTGATGTGAGTTATAATATTTTAGCTTCTGGAAAAAAATTTAATCCCCTTGAATATTGCAGAAATTCATGCAACATTAAGAAAATTGGTCTTCACAGACAGTGGCTGTATTTTTTTGATTCTGGTGGCCAAATTCAGTTTCAAAAGTTGCTGTTAGCATTTATGCCATGCCCTTCTGTCCTTATTCTTGTGATCAACTTGTCTAAAAAACTTTCTGAACCCTCAAATAGAGAGATGAAACTTCCTGGAAATAAAAAAATTTTGGTTGATATTACTTCGTTGAAAATACAAGATATCCTAGCTCAGATGGTATCTGCAGTAGCTTCAAAGGCACAGCAGCATAAACTGACTAAAACTGATTATGACTACATTAAATATCC
>NW_003547480.1:5151-8005 GCF_000090795.2 Amphimedon queenslandica | reverse complement strand
TTGCTCTTTTTATTAATGCTGGATCGTCACTAGTCCTACCATATATCTTAGTATTGTCAAAATCACCATCACCAAGGTAGAGCAAATTTAATAAGATGCTATCACTACCATCATTATGCAATCGCAGGTACTCATCATAGTTAACCTATAGATAGTATAAGTATAAATGCTATAAACTCAGAAATGATCAATAAATTGTATTACTAATAAAATGAACGGATAATGGTTAGTGTACAATTGCACTACATTACAAACTAAAGCACTAATAATGTGTGTGTGTGTGTGCGTGTGTAGCTACTAACTGTATATCTTGTTGCTGTAAGTCCAGTTGGACCAAACGCAACTAAATTATCAATTGGAGCCAGTAATGGCACTGTAGGGAGACTATTATATCCAGTCCTCATGGTGTCCCCATGTTCTGTACCATATGGGTACAAGTCAGTTAGCTCTAGTCCATTTGTATAACATGTACTCAGTATAACCTGTAAAGATAGTACCATACACTATAATATATATTGTATCTTACTAGTATAAATCCTGTTAGAAGTACCGATCCCATTTTAGTTGCTTCTCTGTTACAATGAATTCAGCTCTTACTGTCTGCCGCTTTTATATCATCATAGAAGCCACAAAGTATGTAATATACAGAAACCAGTGAAGGGCCTTTGATGTGTAGACTCTCCATAGTTCCAGTTACAATACTGTATGTATGTTCACTAATTGCAGCCACCACAGTGTTACCACTCATTATCATTCCTAAGCTTTATCGATTTACCTCCATATAATACAATATACTGACATTAGTAATATAAACTGTGTTCAGGTACATATGTGTGTTAGTACATACTGTATTATAACCCTGCTTGTAACATGATGATAGATAATGGTATGATTTCTTTAATTGTCACCAATTACTGGTATTGTCAACGCTTGCATTCTTCAACACTGCTTCATCATGTACTCCTAAAGTATATTCATGTACACCTACCACCAGCAGTATATAGTAATACAGCTTATCTGTTTAAATAGGATCTTTCTTTTTATTTAGTACCTGCTTCACTATCTCTTAGTTGATTTTATAATCAAAAGCTGTAACTATGACTTTCTCTCTTTCTGTTTCTTTTCTTGTCTGACACTTTGTTACAAAATAGTTATTAAAAATAACCCATGACAAAAAATAATATTAATGCTGGTATAATAAAAAACTATTTCCAGTCTCTACTGTTTAAGTATAAAATTAACTCATTCACTACTTAAAAACAATTTAATCACAAAACTAAGCAGAATGAAAAGGAATGTGCTCAGTTATTACAAGGAGCTGGTAGAGCTTTCCCATTAATCTTCATAACTTCACATGTCATTTTGAGAAGTTTAGCTTTGCATATAGCAGAGCAGTCAGGTGGACTAGGCTCAATACAAGGAACTAAAAAGATATGCAAGTTATATGGAACAGTTGATATATGTACTATAGTCATACCTGGTGATACATGATTCAGAGAAAATATATATGTCCCTGGTATGTTGCTATTAAGCATCATAGTAGGAGCATTCATGACTGTAGTACCAAATGGAAAGAAAGATGGATCAGCTGAATCATAATCATCACTAATGTCCGACTCTATTCCAGTATCTTCAACTGATGTAAGGTGTACATTGACATAAAGTGCAATACCAAATGTATTGCTTCCATTAGTCACAATTATTACTTGAAAGTTACTGCCCTAAAATAATAAATAAAGTGATTAGTGTGTGCCTAGCTATTATTAACAGTATTAAGTAATTAATATACTAACTGAGTTTGAGTTATCTTTTCCATAATCTATCCATGTTCCTATTATTAATTGTGTAGGAGGAGATGTACTGCAGAAAGTATTAGGAAATCCTTCATTAATCTGATTCATTGCTCTGTTTATTAATCCTGGATCAGTAGTAGTCCTACCATATATCTTAGTATTGGAAAAATCAACTGATGAAATGTAGAGCAAATTGAGATAGATGTAATTATTAGCATTAACACCTATAATTGCCAGGAACCCTCTATGATAAACCTATAAATAGTATAAGGAAATATTATGAACTGAGAAATGATCAATAAATTGTGTTACTTATAAAATGAACAGATAATGGTTAGTGTACAATTGCACTACATTACAAACTAAAGCACTAATAATGTGTGTGTGTGTGTGTGCGTGTGTGTGTGTGTGTGTGTGGCTACTAACTTGATATCTTGCTACTGTAAGTCCAGCTGGACCAAATCTAATGAAGTTATCAATTGGAGGCTGTATTGATACTCGAGGGAGATTATTAGCTCCAGTCCTCATGGTGTCCCCATTTTCTGTACCGTATGGGTACAAGTCATTCAATGTTAGTCCATTTGTATAACATGCACTCAGTATAACCTGTAAAGATAGTACCATACACTATCATATATATTGTATCTTACTAGTATGAATCCTGTTAGAAGTACCGATCTCATTTTAGCTGCTTCTCTGTTACAATGAATTCAGCTCTTACTGTCTGCCACTTTTATATCATCATAGAAGCCACAAAGTATGTAATTAACAGAAACCAGTGAAGGGCCTTTGATGTGTAGACTTGCCATAGCTCCAGTTACAATACTGTATGAATGTTCACTAATTGGAGCCACCACTCTTTGTCATTCTTAACTGTAAGGTATCTAAATATAATACATTATTAACTGACATTAGTCATATCAACTGTGTTCAGGTACATATGTACATGTGTTAGGTACTTAGTACATGCTGTATTACCATATACTGCTTGTAACATCATGATAGATAATGGTATGATTTCTTAAACTAATCACTGGTATTATCAATGTTTGAATTCTTAC
>NW_003547480.1:0-2271 GCF_000090795.2 Amphimedon queenslandica | reverse complement strand
GCTATGGGCAAAAAACCATGGGCTATAGCCTTGGGTATTTTTCAGGATTCTGGCGTTTTCTTAAAATGGCCATAACTTGAAAAATTGAAGTCGGAATCAACTCAAACTTGCTACACAGCATAAGTACATCAATATGTATCAGAAAATGTAATAAAAATTGGGGGTGCTTTTGGAGCCATTTTTTGGAAAAAATCATGGGCTATAGCCTTGGGTATTTTTCAGGATTCTGGCGTTTTCTTAAAATGGCCGTAACTTGAAAAATTGAAGTAGGAATCAACTCAAACTTGCTACACAGCATAAGTATATCAATATGTATCAGAAAATGTAATAAAAATTGGGGGTGTTTTCGGAGCCATTTTTTGAAAAAAATCATGGGCTGTAGCCTTGGGTACTTTTCAGGATTCTGACGTTTTCTTAAAATGGCCGTAACTTAAAAAATTGAAGTCGGAATCAACTTAAACATGCTACACAGCATAAGTACATCAATATGTATCAGAAAATGTAATAAAAATTGGGGGTGCTTTCAGAACCATTTTTTGGAAAAAACCATGGGCTATAGCCTTGGGTGTTTTAATTGGCCATTTAACTTGAAAATTGTGAGTCAGAAACATATATATTTTGAAATTATTTGCTACAAAAGAGCACTATGATTGCATTAATTTTATTTTCTTTTTTCTCATTCTTCTCCCTTTTCCTCTCTCTCTTTCTCCCTCACTTGATAAAAGGGTCTTCATTCTTCATAATGTCATCATACAGCTCTCTCGGGAGCCCTTGATATATACCACTGTTATTCATTATTATAAAAACAATCGGAAGCTTATACCTATAAAACAATAACAACAACAAAAATAATAATTATACAATTAATGTACATACATGAACATTATGTAAGTGCCATTATGTGTATAACAGATGTACAATATAATATACATACAATTATACATACATGCATTCCATGTACACTACATGTACATGTACCTGTATGCAGTTTCTATTTCCATTCCTGAGAATCCAAAAGCGCTATCACCTTGAATACAATAAACTGGAGTCTGAACAAAAAAAATAGCAATCAATTAATACACAGAAGGCTTTGACTAATTTTTGTTGTAACATGTCGCAAGTATTTATAAGTTACATGTACGCATACATTTAAAAAAACAAGCTCATATATTTACTTGTTTTTTAGATTTGTTTAAACTCGTAGTATATAAAGCAGCTGCTATGGCAAACCCAGTACCAACACCCATAGTACCAAATGTACCCGCATCTAATCTAAAAAAAGAAATGAAAATATAATTATACACATTTCAAACCCAGATGTCTTAATTAGTGTGTGTATGGACATGTACTGTACATAGGCAGCTACAGGCCTAGGCATTGGGGGTCATTGCCTAGGTTAAAAATTAAACCAGAAGCAGAAACAATGCTATTTAACCCTTTTACCACACCCCTTTAATTAGAAATGCCTAGGCTGAGTTGGACTTCTGCAGCCGCCAAAGCATGTACATGTATACAGTTGGAATTGCTAAATTGAATGAATAAATACTAAATTGATAGCAATTGGCAGTTTTTTTTAATTTAGCAAATTTGTGTCATGTACACATACATGTATACACAACTTAAAACCAATGTATATATATAATTGGACTAATGCAGCGTTTACAGTACATGTACATGTATTTATGGTTACCTGTGTCTAGGGAAGTGTGTTTTGACAACAGTCCTACCAATGTCCATTGTATTAGCTCCTTCATTCACTACAATAGCATCACGAGGTATGTAATCTGTTATCTGAGAGAGAAAGAGTAGGAGAGAGGGGGGGGGACAGTAAAAAAGGACAGGGAGAGAGAAAAAGGCAAAAAAGAAAGAATATAAAATGAGAGGAGAGAGAGAGAGGGGGGGTGAGAAAGAGAGATGGGAGGAGAGGGACATGGAGAGAGGGAAAGAGAGAGAGAATAATAAAAAAAGAAAAGGGAGAGTATCTATGTCCTCACTTGTTTATAAGCACAATAAAAGTTCATTGGGACACTTTCCTGACTAGCAAGTGACTAAAACAAATAATATAAATTATTATTATTAATAATAAATTTTTAATATGCAAGAACTCACTTGACTAAGTTTGGTATTATAATCAATTTTATTTCTTAAAGTGCTCCACCAGTTACCTAATGGATCAACACCTTTAAAGCCAATGTCACAAAGAGCATCCGATAACTGGAAAAAATAAAATAAATAATAATGTAAATAAAAAGTACATGTATAAGTACATGT
>NW_003547479.1:10311-18130 GCF_000090795.2 Amphimedon queenslandica | reverse complement strand
TTGCTGCCATCAATAAGGGTATATGTGTGCAGTGGCGGATCTAGGGGGGGGGGCCTGGGGGGCCATGGCCCCCCCAAAATTTTTGTGGTGAAGTATAAAATTAGTTTTATCTATGTAAACTGTGAAACAGCTGCAGTGCTTGACTGTGTAAACAGTCTGTAAACCACAAAGGAGCTCATTTAAGAGGCCTAATCTTCTAAATTTTGACTTTCCAAATGAAATCCTGCAAGCCTGGTTGACCGCACCCACTAATTATCCCACCCATATCATTAAGGCCCCCCCAGAAATTCAATCCTAGAACCGCCACTGTATGTGTGACATTACATCTCACTCTCTCTCACTATCCTTCACCACTCTCCCTCCCTCCCCTCTCTCTCTCTTCTATTTCTCTCTATCTCTTTAAAAAGAGAGAAAGGGAAAGAGCATAAAAAGAGAAGAGAGAGAAGTGCGGGTGTGATAGAGGCTTGAGAAAGAGGGGGTAGACCCAAGGAAAAGAGAGATAATTCACTCTTTTATCTCATGAAAATGTGAATTATTTACTATGGCTTGTCGCTCCCTGGTCAGGGCATGCCTGACTGGATTACCTCTATGTCTTTGACTGTTTCTATTTGTTCTGGTCGATTTGGCAGCTGCTTGGTAACAGAGAGCATGTAACCAAGTTACTGATAGACTTTAAAAGGAACACGAGATGACTGAAACCTTTTAACAGTCACACATCAATCACTCATGAATGCTATAGATTATACATTATATGAATGTTATACATGTACATTCAAAATAATCATTAAATAAATAATAATAATTATGATAATAAGTTTTAAGCTGATGACGTATAATGTGATGTATAAATATAATAGATATAACATAATATATTATATATATATATATAGATCAATAGTGTAATTTATAAAAATGAAGAATTCCCTTTTTTTATTTTTGGAAAAATTTGGCTGAAATTTTTATTACATTTTCTGATGCATATGTATGTACTTATGTTGCATATTATAATGATTCCAACCAAAATTGCATTTTTTTACAAATTCAAGTTTTTCAAAAATTGGGTAGTATAGCTTAATTTTTAGGCAACATGGAAGCTACAGTTATAGAGTAATGTAAAACCTTTGTAAGACCTTTGCTCATCAATGTATGCCCTGAGTGCCCTCAGTTTTGGCTCAAGTCATTATAGATGCAGTATGCACAAAAGAAAAGCAACCAAAACATACATAAAAGCAAATAAAATTTATTGTCAAGGTCAGTCATGCATAGTGATTTACAGTACATAGGTCGAAACGAGATGGAGGGTTTAGTACCAGCAGACAAAGTAGACAAACTGGATGAGTGAATTGTGCTTGAGCTTGTGAAAATCTTGCTTAAAGAAGGAAGTTGCTATGGTTTTGCCTGTTGGAGAAAATAATCTTCAAGAGGAAAATTATTATCTTAAAATTTACTTTATTGTAATGTTCCTCTAATGTCCTAGCCATTTTTTGTGATTCCACAGTGTCATATTCCTTTAAAGTTTCTATAAACCATGAAAATATTTCTCCCTTCAAAGAAACAGTATTTTTTAATTCTTGAAGCAACTGCAACATTAGAAATTTGTCTGTTGGACTACTCTTCTTAGACTTCCTATTGACTATAGCTTCCATGTCATCCCTTGTGATGATACGTCTCTCCATAAACTTCTCTGCTAATTTAGTGACCTCAAATTCCTTAATAGATTCTTGTATCAATTCAATGTTCTCTGATAAAACCTCAGATGCAACTACATGTATTACGAAGACAATATTTTTAATGTAATAATTTCACTTACTTTTCCCATTAATTTTTTTTGATTGGTCTCCCCCAGCTTTGCGTAGGCGAGGACTAGGTTCTATTAGTACTTCAGTTGCACCTGTTAACAAACCATATACATGGTTAACATTATAAATAACAATGCTTTAAAATCTGTTTTATACATTTATATACATGTACCTTGAATAGGATTCCTTAACTTAGCCGTTGTGTCATTAAGACAAACTTTAGTCTCAAGAGCAGCTTTCAAAGACTCTATTGTTTTTCCCATTATAAAGCCAATATCTATAACGAAGTTAGACTAAAAATAATGCATCAGGTGTGCATAACACAACATATGACCAGGTCTTATGTTATCCTCTGGAACTGCATGATGGAATAGGTGGAGTTACAAATATTGTAAACCTAGCTAGCTTAATAGAAGTACACATCTTATTACACATGTAGATTCTCTCATTCTTCCAGTGCTTCTGAAAAATTTTTATAGATGCAAGAAGCGGCTCAAAGCTTGCTAGTCTTCTCCATTTTATTTGATGCGGCACTCATTTTATCGGGACTGTGAGCAAAGGTGTTTTAAATCTAATGATGCATATAGGATATTGCACATAATGACTGAACATATCAAGTGGGTCGAGCCATTTTCATACAGGTCATAAAAATAGCATATTTTGGCAGCACTTTATTTTAGCTATTTTGCTGTAAAATTGTTTCTATGCATGTATTACTGAGCAATGACCATGAGCATTAATGATTGGAAATTTTACTTGCAAATTGCCAATTGCTAAAATTAATTTTTGCCAATTAAAGTGCTATACAGTAATCCTACACATTTTTACTTTCAATTTTTTGTGGTGCCTCTAAATGATGTAATTGAGCACTGTTCCCACTCTCATCATTGCATTTAGTGGTTTCATCGTGAAAACGCAAGGCTAAAAAAAAGAATGATAAATATTTCATTTATTAAGTGAACAAATTTATTGACAAAAATAACAAATCAAGGTTTAATGCCCTAAAATTGTTTTCACAACCTTGCATGCATATACCTGGCCAGCATTCATCATAACCTGAAATAACAATTGAACAACGGAATTTTTGGATCATTTTGCCCTATTGTCTGACCAAATTTTGTGTTGCTCTCTACCATTTAGTCTGAACAACAATATTAATACAAATTTTTAAAACCAGTAAGCAATTTTACATAATAACCAATAATTACTCATGTCTGACAGCAGGAATTCCCAACATTGTAACCAATTACTCATGTCTGACAGCAGGGATTCCCAACATTGTAACCAATTAATCATGTCTGACCACAGGGATTCCCACACATAATAGCTGAGATGTGATTGTTGGCACAAAAAAGCCGGGCCTAATTTATAAATTGTAATCTCACTTATATATTCAGCAAATGATGTCTCTCCTACTTCACTAGCAGCAATAGCTAGTTTTTCCCATGTTGCTTCAGTATCAACTGTAAGCCATTTCACTAAACATTCTTTAAGACATTGCTCAGCATCTTGTGGATAGTTAGTCTCAATAACCTTGAGATCATTATGAAACAGGCCCAAGTAGAGACCAAGATCAAACCATTTGATAGTTTGAAAGTGACTATCTTTTAAAACTTGTAATATCCCTATCAGATCCCTGATAGTCAATATAACTATTAGAAATAAGTAAATAAATAAATAACATGAACTTAGTGATACCTTTTTGTTGATTATCATTGGACTCACTGATCTGTGGAGGAGTAATTTGTATGGGGGAGTAATCTGTAGCTGGTTTGACCTTTTGACTTGTTGACTCTATATAAGTATAAAATTATGTGTAATGTATTAACATTCAACACTCATGCACACTATACACAAGCACTACAAACCTTGCTTTATTGTAATTGCTGTGATAAATCCTTTGTTTATTTTAATCACTTCCTATAAAATAATGATTTTTACCACAGTGCTTGCTTAAGGCAGATTTACATGTACTACGCTAGGTCAATGTTATAGTGATGCTAGAGTTGAATTTAGTGTGTAAAAAGCATGCATCAAAAGGTGAAATCTTGCCCACACTTTTGATTAAAAATTAATGGGTATGCTGGCCTAGCATACATGTAATATTAAATGCAGTAGTAAGACCACATAATTATGGCAAACGTGTACATGTAATTTGATAAGAAAAATTAAAAATATGACCCTTAACTACTAATTCATACCTTAATTTCACGTCCCCCTAATAGTGACAGGTTACTAGATAATGATTCATCAGGTAGGATCTCCTTTAATTTTGTGCGTGTAGTACCAGTAGCATCTACTAAAAAATCTTCTCTCTTGTCTATAGCAGACAGTATATCTTTTACACTATGCACTGTCCTTTCTCTTGGTGTATCCACAGGATAGGCTAGTTCTTTAGGATCAATAACTAACTCTTTTACTTCTAGACTGGGACAGGATTCCTTATAAACACTCATTACTTCTCCTATCACATCTCTTCTTAGAGACACCATATTGTTACAGTAACCTTCCTCACAGGACATCATTACTAGTACACACTGGCTCTCATCCACAATTTCTACCAGTGATCCTACACCACGACCATTAGACCAATAAAGTCCATTCTTCCAAAATGTACAACGTCGCTTTAACTTGTCACCTTCTTGAGGTTGAGCCATTTTGAAAGCAAAATGTAATGAAAGGATATGGAAGTATCGAGGAAGGAAAAAATCATTTTCTTTAGTACACTGTAGACACCAACCAAACTGGTACGCTTGACTAGTCATCTTTTTAGGTCTATTACTTGACAAAAGACATGGAAAAAATAAAAACCTTTCTCCTTTTCTTTGATTGTCTCCCGTCTCATTTCTATCTTCTGGTATTAAATTTGTCATTCTCAAAAAAGATGGATTCAATTCTTGACAAAGTTCCATGTTTTTTAGGAAACAAATCAACATGTCAGGATCATATTTGGGGAAGAGTCTATTCAGACCAGACACACTAACAATACCAGTATTGCTAGCAATGTCAACATATTCTTTGAATGTTTTTGGAGCAAACAAAATCCCATCCACCTCAGTAAGTAGTACACCCTTATTCACTACAACCCATACCCTGTCTTCACTTTTAAGAACACTGATCAAACCAGTTGAGTGCAATGAACAAAGAATATCCAAACTGTCTTCTTCATTATCTGGTATCACATAATCATCGTTTTCACCAGCAGATGTTAAATCAGAGAGGGTCAGTATATTCTCTTTCCTTTTCTCCAGTAGACCATACATCATGTGACAATAAAGACTCAAATTCCTTCCACTTGCACTACGAATAGACTCACAGGCACTAGACAACTTATTAAAGAAGAAATCCGTACCACTCCCACCAAGCTTGCGACAATCTAAAAAGATGCAATCACAACTTTCCCTAATAATAATATCCTTTATTTCTTCCTTTCTCTTTTTCCTATCAAAACGTTTTAATATTTCATCCACATGACTGACTATTACAATAACATGGCATTGAGTAAGAGCTTTCTGTGCTTCATTTCTCACAACTGTTAGCCACTGATGAAGCTGTTTGACTGCTTCCTTCTCCAATATATTAACTACTACCAGGAAAACACCACCAGAACCATGTAACAGATTCTCAATGACAGCACTGTGACTGGAGTAGTATTCTGAATGACCAGCAAAATCATGAAGAATGATATTACCCAGTTCCCTATGTTGCAATTTATAAGGAATGATGCCAGCAGTACAAGGTTCCACTCCTTTGACATTTCTAAAGGAACTAAGAACAAAAGAACGATTAGCTGTGTCATTAATGACATGACTAAGAGTACTTTTACCAGCTCCAGGATTACCCACAAGAAGAACATTAACATAAGAATCAATTGGATGAGATATCTTAATGTCACCACACTTTTTGAAGATGGCAATGACACTACTATTTTGCTTCTTTATGGCTAGTTGCATCGGTGTCATGCCCTCATTGTCTCTAGCCAAAGGGTCACAACTGCCAGTTAACAACAAGTATTCAATAACTTCATTTGTACCTTGCTTGGCACTGGCAGCATGAAGAGGTGTTTGTCCATGGTTATCAGTGACCATTATGTTGCAATTGCATTCAAAGATAAGGTACTTTACAATATCTATGTGTTTAACAGCATAATGAAGAACAGTCAGACCACTAGTATCACGATATTGTTTATCCATTATATGACCATTGGTGTTTATTACCATACACTTTAAGGCATCAAGTAATCCTTCAGCAACTACATGATGAAGAAAAGGAATACCGTCTTTATCAGTGATCATTATATCACAGTTACACTCATGGATGAGGTAATTTACAGCATCCGTGTGTTTAACAGCAAAATGAAGAACAGTCCGACCATTAGTATCATGATATTGTTTATCCATTATATGACCATTAATGTTCATGACCATACACTTCAAGACATCAAGTAATCCTTCACTAGCTACATAATGAAGAAACGAGACACCATATTCATCAGTGATCATTATATCAAAGTTACACTTATTAATGAGGTACTTTACAACATCTATGCGTTTAAGAGCACCAATCTGACCACTATTGTTAGTAGTCATTGGATAGGGATGAGTGCTGATGAGGTACTTAATGACATTAAGTAATCTTTCATTAGCTGCAACATGTAGAATAGTATTTTTATATTTATCAGGAGTCCTTAGATCACAGTTACACTCATTAATGAGGTACTTTACAATATCTATGTGTTTAACAGCATAATGAAGAACAGTCAGACCACTAGTATCACGATATTGTTTATCCATTATATGTCCATTGGTGTTCATTACCATACACTTCAAGACATCAAGTAATCCTTCACTAGCTACATAATGAAGAAATGAGACACCATATTCATCAGTGATCATTATATCAAAGTTACACTTATTAATGAGGTACTTTACAACATTTATGCGTTTAAGAGCACCAATCTGACCACTATTGTTAGTAGTCATTGGATAGGGATGAGTGCTGATGAGGTACTTAATGACATCAAGTAATCTTTCATTAGCTGCAACATGTAGAATAGTATTTCCAGATTTATCAGGAGTCCTTAGATCACAGTTACACTCATTAATGAGGTACTTTAGAACATCAATGTGTTTAAGAGCAAGATGAAGAACAGTCTGACCATTAGTATCACGATATTGTTTATCCATTATATGACCGTTAATGTTCTTGACCATACACTGCAAGACATCAAGTAATCCTTTGCTAGTTACATAATGAAGAACAGGGGCCTGCCTGCAGCGAAACTCATTATCAGAGGTCAACATCATTGGATCACAGCCACATTCTTTAATAAGATATTCAACCACATTAACGTGATTACCTTTAGCAGCTGTATAAAGGTAGCATTCACCATCATAGTAGCAGTATTGTGGACTAAAGGAGTGGTTAATGATGAGATCTTTTGTAACATCCAACCAACCATTACTTATAGAATAATGAAGCAAATTAGAGTCACGCCGGTGAAGTGGTACAATAGGATCCTTTAAACGTAGTAACCGAACAGCTTCCTCATGATCTTTTCTTTTAAATGCATCTCTAACTGTAAGTTGCCATGATTTAGCCCGAGTCTGGGCAGGTTTAGCCCTCGGTTGTTCGGCCATTAGCTCAGGTATGTCGCCGGAAACCTCCTCATACACTGGATCCATTTTGTGACTCTTGTCTCTTTGAGTCCTAAGCTCTTGATTGTCATCAATAATTACTAAGCAAAGACTAGTGACTCAGGCGGGCCTGACCCTCAGGACCCCCTGGCTAAGCAAAGACTTTTCAATTCTAAATCCGTTCTGTGCTGGACGTAAGCTTAATTATACGCAAATTTGCAAAGGCGTGGGAGTGTGTGGGAGGGTAGATATTGATTACTGCGCATGCGTAGATAGACTATTGTCTAGGTTATTTCATCATACAGCGCTTTGCACAAAACTTGCACCAGTCTAAAGGCCACCATACACCATGAAACTTGTTTCACGAAACTTTGTTTCATGAAA
>NW_003547479.1:4190-7806 GCF_000090795.2 Amphimedon queenslandica | reverse complement strand
TAATATTTATAGTATTTCTTTAGTTGCAATTGTGATACTTGTAGATTATACACAAACAATAATTTTCTTTATTATTATTATCATTGTTATAACATTTATGAGAGACAGCATTGAATAGACATGCTGAAGGAATATCAACTATACTGATGACAAGTGAAACTAATACTAGTCTTGACACAAGTCCTTGTTCAAGAATCTGTGAGCTAAGAGTGTCCATCTTCTCTGCTATTCCTGTTCTTCCAGGCTGTTGTCAAGTTCATAGTCTCGCCCCGCCCCTTCGCTACCTGCAGAGGAAGGGTCTGGAGTAGGGTTTGGCGGATTATGCTCCATTTTTGCTCTATTATGCTATGCTGCAATTCTCAAAAATAGCTCTATTATGCTCTGTTTATTATTCATTATGCTTCCAATTATGCTCATGAATTTAATTAAAAATTAATATCCCCACCCATAATTATATGGCGGATTTGTGGTCCTGCTATGAGTAGTATCACTATTTCTGATTCTGAAGAAGCTGAAGTTCCAGACCCATCTGAACCGCAAAAGCCTCAGGATCAGGTAGCAGTTTCATTGCTAGACAAATTACGAGCACCACTAAGATCTGAACTGTCAAGAAAAAGGAAGATAGAAAAGCCGAGTACTACCGGTAACAAGAGACACAAGGCAGGAGTAACAAATACAACAGATCCAAAGAGCATTACCCCTGCAGCTAGAGTAAAAGAGTTTCCTGACGAGTGCCTAGCAGTTCGAAGTGGGAAGCTGTTCTGTACTGCTTGTAGGGAAGAAATAGCTCTTAAGAAAAGCACTATTAAGAACCACATATCTTGCGGTGACAAGCATCAAAAATCAAAGAAGCGGTTACAGTCCAAGGCAGCTAAAGAACGAGATTTAACTGAACTCCTTACCTCTTATGATAAAGAAGTTCATCCAGCAGGTAGTAGCGTTTCAATGGAGGACAGAGTCTACAGAGCTAAAGTAGTTGAGCAATTTCTATATGCAGGTATTCCAATTTCAAAACTAGATAATCTTCGTAACCTTCTAGAGGAAAATGCATTAAGACTAACTCACAGCTCTCATATGATGGACTACATCCCACCACTACTGAAGAAGGAGAAGCAAGCTGTACGTCAGGCAATAGAAGGCAAGAATGTTTCAGTCTGTTTTGATGGAACATCTAGATTGGGAGAAGCTTTGGCTATTGTTATTCGTTATTGCTCAGAATGGACTATCAAGCAGAAGCTTGTACGTCTATCAATGTTAGCTAAATCTTTACGTGGAGAAGAAGTAGCTCGAGAAGTCTTGTCTGCTCTTTCTACTGAACTTGGCATTCCCAGTCAGAAGTTACTTGCTTTTATGAGAGACTGTGCATCAGTCAATAATGTAGCAGTCACCACTCTTTCTGTTATGTACCCCTCAGCTATGGACATAGGTTGTTTCTCTCATACACTCAACCGTGTAGGTGAGAAGTTCCACGTTCCAACATTAGACAAGTTTATGAAACACTGGGAGCAGATGTTCAAACATAGCCACAAATCTCGATTAATGTGGCGTGAAAGAACAGGCAAAGCCATTGTTACATATAGTGCAACCAGGTGGTGGAGCAAATGGGAATGTGTAAAGCAGGTGCTTGAGCTGTTTGGTGATGTTCCTGACTTTATCAAAGATTTAGCCTTATCTGATACTGCTCCTAAATCAAAAGAAAAGCTACAACATCTCTTACTCACTTCTACAAAGGAACTACTTTTGGAATTGGCTGTTACAGTTGATGCAGGGGAGCCCATTGTTAAGGCTACTTACAAACTTGAAGGTGATGGACCAGTTGCATTGGAATGCTATGAAGTTATTTGTTCTATCAAGGCAGCAATTCAAGTTTCACACTTGCCCAACACATATGCAATTGCTAAGAAGTTAGCAAGTCCATCTATGCCAGAGAATAAGTTGGTGGATTATGCTAAGTCGTGTGTAAAGCCAGCCTATGACTACTTCGAACAAAAGATTGATGTTGATTTACGACCAGTAGTTGATGCATTTAAGGCAGCACGGCTGTTCCTTCCTACAAAGGTTAATAATCTCAAACCAGATGCTTCAACTGTGAATACTTTACGAGCCTTTAAGTTTTTTGACAACGAAGAAACTCTAAAGCAGTTGAAATCTGAACTACCAACCTACCTTGCTTTAACAGAAGATGTAGTGGAAGTCGATCCACTTCTTTGGTGGAAACAGAACTCAAATAAAGTTCCATTCTGGGCTGATGCTTGTAGAAAAGTGCTACTTTGCCAGCCTTCTTCAGCCTCTGTGGAACGAGTTTTTTCTCTACTCAATCAATTTAATAGCCAGCAGCAGGCTGCTCTTGAGGATTATGTGGAGCTGGCATTGATGATAAGGTACAACAAAAGTGACTCTGAACAATCAGTGGACTAGTATTGTATCAGTGGACTAATATTTTATATTGTGATTTGAAAAAAGTTATAAAACTCTATTATGCTGATACTGAGCTCTATTATGCTTACATTATGCTAAATGCTTTTGGCTCCTATTATGCTCAAAATTATGCTGGCATAATCCGCCAAGGCCTAGTCTGGAGCGGAGACACTCAAGGTAAAAATGTGTGCTCATGCAGAGAAATCCACGTCCCAATCAGATTGCTCGAACCACGTGTAGGACAAGAAGTCATGTGACCGAAGAGCTCTGTTTAAGACAAAAGAGGAAGAATGAGGACCAAATAAAGGAAGGAAAGAGCCTGTAACGCTTCCTGGACTTCTTTCTCAAAGTTTTAGATCAGCATTATCGTGCTGCTTACTACAACGACGCCATCGCATTTATGACGTAATATACTGTCACATTGTTTACAATAAACGTCATCAATAAAAAGTAAATATTATGGCGCTCTGTGAAGAGTTGCTGCTCTCAAATCTGCAAGAGATGTCTAAGAGACTGTATCCTAATCTTTTCTTAGCTGCAAAGCATCTGTTTAAGCTGTCTTGACGGATCTGGTCTCCTCTGTCACATGACGTAGAGCCAACCACGTGTTTTTCTTTCCACACACTTTTTGCGTGAGTGTCTCCAGTCTCCAGACCCTTCCTCCATCCACAGGTAGCGAAGGGGCGGGGCGAGATTATCAAGTTCATAATTATCATTGCATATCATAAGTCATAACATTAATTAATTGTTTGTTTTTTAAAATAAAATAAAATAAAATAACACACTTGATAAAACAGTAACATGTAAAATCAATACCTTCTTTTAGCTGGAAACCTCCACTAAAGTATTGCAGTAAATTGATTCCAAGCATAGCTTGGTAAAAAAAATAACTTGCTTCTTCCAGAGCTGCAGATCTGAGCATGCGCGACCACACCCAAATTATGGAGCACATGGCAAGCTTCTTTAATTAACAAAATGGCGGCATGTAGCTAAGATGGCTCGATCCAGCAGTCACAGTATCACTTTTTCCTTACTTGAAGAATGATCTGATGGGACATGGACCTGCGCATAGACTGTTGGAGTAGATTGGTGTAAGAATTATTCTTGTAGCACCAACTGATACTGAGATACACACCGACAACTGGATTGACAGGACTTGATGAAGATGATGAAGATGAAAAAAGGTGGCTGAACAAAA
>NW_003547479.1:0-1605 GCF_000090795.2 Amphimedon queenslandica | reverse complement strand
TATTATTATTATTTATATATGATGATATACACAAATGTTTTTATTAATTATTGTTATGGTTGTTTTGTATTGTGACTACATTATAGTGTCATTTTTAACTGCATCTTTTGTGTGTTTGTGATTTTTATTTTTATTTAAATTTTTTAAATTAACATAGTACATCATCAATTACAAGTTCGCAATAGTTGAATCAATAATTGGATTTATTTATAAGAAAAATTAAATAATTATACTAAAATTGACGAAATACAAATAACACGAAAAGCAATCATCATTAACTATAATAATCTTTTATAATTGTCCAAAAGTGTTTGTGCTAATCTATCAGCTCTTCTTGTATTCTCTTGTTTAATTATTTCTAGAAACAAACCAAAATCTTCTCCATCCTCTCTAATGGATGCTTTAACTAAACTAAGCAGCTCATCCATTCTTTGGTTAGTAGTTATTCCACGTCTTTCATCAAGAACTTTGGTTTTCTCTCGTTCATTTATCATCCTCTTCTCAAGTAGCTTATCTACTAATGTATTCAGATCGAGTCTTTCCTTTATCATTCCAGTACATTCTGTCATTACTCTAAGAGCAATATCAGATCTAAATGTATCTATTAATGATCAGTGATTAGTGTGTTATTATGTTATATAATATCAACTTACTAGCTCCTCCAGTGGATGATACTGACGTTGAATCATGTACTACATTAGAGGAGGAGGTAGTAGGATCTGATTAATATTAAATAAATAAATAATTGAAATGATTTGTATGTACTTGTTGAAGGAGGAGGAGAAAGAGGAGTAGTTCTCAGTGATCGGTGAATGAATAATGTCTTAGGATCAGCCACTCCATCCAGTGGTATAAAATAGTGCAATGATGGTACAGCACCAGGTGACCCATATACTGATATTAGACAAGTGGAAGGAAGAGGATAATTAGCTTCACCAAAATTGTCAACATCAAAGCAATACAACAGAGTAATCAGTATAATTAATATAATATCAGTATAATATAAAAGAAGAGAGTAATCAGTATATACATAATAACACAACAGAATATACAGATAATATATGCACACAAAAGACTGGTTCAACGAATGTACAAAACATTAGATAATCATATTCAATATTATTTCTAGCTTATACAAATTTGCACTGCATGTACAGTAGCCCATAAATACATGTACTATGATTATTGCTAATCATACCATATATGGAAAAGCAGAGCTCACTCTACATCAATCTCATTATTTCTAATGCATGGACAATTTGACCTATATTGAGTACAGGATACCATTTCCATACTCAACATTGTCTAATCCACTAGTATCATAATGTAAACCAGTACTAATACACACACTCACACTACCAATAACCACACAATACTACATAATAGTAATCAGTTAGTACAGTTAAAGTGTGTGTGTGTGTGTGTGTAGTATCCTATATACCTTGTTTATTGGCCTCAACCAGTGCCTCCTGTAGTGATACTTTGTTCTCATGAGCCACTTGTAGGTCTTGATGTAAAGATTGTATGTATCTCTGAAGCTTCATTTCCCTCTCTGTTGGATATTCTATTAGCTGATCCATCCACCATCTTCTGGTCTTGCTGTAT
>NW_003547478.1:9883-18146 GCF_000090795.2 Amphimedon queenslandica | reverse complement strand
TCCAGCAAGTTCTACTACAGTAGCAATACAGTGGAGGGAACTCTTTGCCTGTCTTGTGGAGCTGGTGTGTGTCATCCTAATGAAGCTGTATCTCACATCACCTGCACTAATGATGAGTGCTTACCAAGGGAAATAGGACCACGTCAGTCCTGTTGGTTTAGTAAGTGATGATAAAAACTGATATTTAATACACCTCTCATTAATTAGAACCACCAGCTACAGTTTCAGTTCCTTGTGGAGCATCTGTTAATGAATTGTCATCTGACAGAAGTAGAAGTAAAAGTAAGTAAACATTGATTGTGTAGTGTATTACTTATTGTGTATTACTTCTCAATGTGCAGTACCAGTTGAGAGGAGCAATAAAGTACAAATAAAACCTGATACATTGGATAGTAAGGAAGTATTACTTTTTTATTAGTTTACATGTATATAATTTTCACAGACCTGTTAGACAAGAAGCCTCTAAAGAGTGACCTCCTTAGGTTGTTCAAGGATTCTGGTGTTCATAGTAAAATTATTGGTACTGCACTTGATGTTAAAGTGAATGACCTGGTACCTCTTCCTCAGTTTACCTCAGATAACCTCATACTAGTGTTTGAGAGATGGATAGACTCTGGTAATGACGTGACCTGGAGGAATATACTGGAGGTTTGTGGAGATTATCCGGATGAACTTGGAAAAGCAGAAGCTGATGTGAAAGTTTTTCTATCTTCAGACAGAGCCAGAAACAACTATAAATAATTGTACTTAGCATGTTTGATTACATTGATACATATTATTATCATTATTTGTGATGTTTTGGATTTCTAGTTTCGTTTCATTATAAAAATTCCAATACAAAATATGATGATTTGGTTGAGTGTTACACCTAACTGGAGGGAATGGAGAGGGAGAGAGAGAGAGACCTTCACATGTACTGGTTGATCTCCTAGTAGAGGGGAGGAGGGATCATCACTTCTCTTGAACCTGATCAACTCCTTCTACCACGAGGCTGTGACCTACATGTAAATGTACATGTACAATAAATAATGTTATTTTAAGTAATAATGAAAAAATAACTATAACAAATGTGTATGTATTAATAGTACAATACTGTACATGTATGTATGTACTTTATGTTTGAAGAGCTAAACTTTAGTGGTTTCATTGGACTCGCCACGCTTGCGTAGGCGGGTACTAAGCAGTTGGGTTGTCATTCTGTCATTCTGTCCACACACTTTAATTGATTTGTAAAAAAAATTATCTTTTTGTCTGAGCAGTCTGGAGCTCTATTTCTTCTTCTAGCAACAGATAAAGTTGTTTTCTTTCATCTAGTTATGCTCTTGTAGCATTCCGTGGCACCAAAAGCTGTGAACTGCTAAACCAGGGGACCTCTCTCCAGGTGAGAGCTCGTGTTTCACTCTACAGGGCCGAGATTTGCTTCAGAGGTAGAAAATCCCATATAACGAAAAACAAAAAGAACGATTTTGTCCTAACTTTGTTGTTTGTGAGTTACAGTTGCTCAAAGTTTGTGATTTAGCCTCTTTGAGAATTTTTCAGGCGGCATTGGGGAAAGCAGGAGCAACCAAACTCTCTCAGTCTCTTTTAAATATCTAGAAAAATTTTCTGTACCAACTCTTTCTTGGAATAGAGCTTCAGATGCTAAAATAAATTTCAGCTTTTCTTCTTTCTCCTACCCATGTGCCATGATTTAGTTAGTTGTTGACCACACCCATAGCTTATTTTTATTATCATTATAACTATGCAGTCAATGATAGTTTTTTTTTCAAATTGTTTAAAATATCACAGTACAAGTAATACATATCCCTCAGGTGAATCTCAGCAGGCGAGTCCACGCACCATGGTGCTTCATTGATTAGGTAGGACAGATCAATTGCAGCTCAATTAAATTGAACTGCAATTGATTGCAACAGTTCAATTGGGTCAATTGCAGGACAGTTACTATTGTGTGGAATCTTTGATATTAAAGTGTAACTGCCCCCATTTTTTGAGGTACAGTCAAACCTGTCAATTCCGGACACCTTGGGACCCAATAAAACTGTCCTAATTATAGAGGTGTCCTTATTTCAGAGGTTCATTAATACACATTTATATTGTATTGGGACTGATACTACCTGTCCTTATTATAGAGGTGTCCTTAATTTAGACTGTCCACAATATAGCAGGTTCGACTGTATTTATTTTATTGGCTTAATGTGATGACTTGACCATAATAATAATGTATACCAACTCCCATTGTCCAAAAAAATTATTCACTGAGATATGAGCTTTCAAAAATGCCCTTTTTGCTTCCTGCCATATTACTTCCTGTCCGCGGGTGTGGCTAAACGTGACGTCATAGAAGGCAGAGATGTAGCTAAATCCATTGCTGCATAGGGGGAAATGATCCTTTATTATCAATGTAATAGCACTAATTTAAAGATTGGGATCATTAGCTATCATTATTCTAAGCATGCAACTGCAAGAAAAAGACTCAGAATGGCAAACAAGAAGATTCACCAAAGTGTGGTATTTTGAGTCATTTCTTGCAATTGCATGCTTAGAATACCGATAGCTAATGATCCCAATCTTTAAATTAGTGCTATTACATTACTAGGCATGATAATAAAGGATCATTTCCCCCTATGCAGCAATGGATTTAGCTATACTATATCACAGTTCAGTTTGGGACGGAAGTGGAAGCAGCTGCATGGAATTTGAAAAATGTAGCTACGTCACAAAATGACGTAAATAATGATATTCATAGAGGAATGGCGGCTGTGTTGTTTCACTCTTAAAACAGTCTTGCTGCTGCTGATAAGCAGTACAGTAGCTGCTGGAGTCAACTAGTTTTCATAAAGGCCATCGTTATCAAAAGATCTAGCTCTATTAGTTTTTTAAAAGAAGAATTATCAGTTTAGGTGCTCGACTACATGTGCTTATGTAAACTATGACATCATGAAACGTCATTGCGGTTAACTTTGTTAGGCCATTGGGTTTATAGGGAGAACCCGGTTCTCAGGGTTCCCAAGGGTTGAGAGACCCAAGCTTTCACAGATTTTGATGGACTTTGGCGACTAAGAACCTGTGAAAGTTTTATCCTCACTTTCCTATAAAAAGTTATTCCAGTTTTTCTTGTCTTAAACTCAACTGGGATATTTTTTATAGTATACATGTACATCTCTGCCTTCTATGACGTCACGTTTAGCCACACCCACGGACAGGAAGTAATATGGCAGGAAGCACAAAGGGCATTTTTGAAAGCTCAATCTCAGTGAAGAATTTTTTTTGGACAATGGGAGTTGGTATACATTATTACTATGGTCAAGTCATCACATTAAGCCAATAAAATAAATACCTCAAAAAATGGGGGCAGTTACACTTTAAAGGGTAACTAAGATTGATTTTTTTTATTTTTCAATAATCAAGTCACAGTATCTATACAACAAGTGAACAACAGTTATGCACTTATTTCCATTAAAAAGTCTTTCATTTGCGAGATAATGCACTTTACATTTCATCTTTTTTGCTTCTTCCTGTTTCAGCAACAATGCGGGGGAGTGCAATTTGTGATGTCATCAAATGAATTGCTGGCTGTTCCTTGCATCTCTTTGATGCAGAATAGATGTGTTATAATAGCTGCAATAATACAAAACAAGGACAATTTTATACTGCTTCCACTCCCAGATGATACTGTCTTAAAGAATATGTGGGTTTATCAGCTAAAAAAAGAACTAGAGATGAATGGTCAGGCCCAAGAACATGCTTCATTTTTACAGCAATCATATCACCATATCATTTGAAAAAGAAAGCAGTATAAAATTGTCCTTGTTTTGTATTATTGCAGCTATTATAACACATCCATTCTACATGAAAGAGATGCTGAAACAGGAAGAAGATGGCTACCAGCAAATAAGATGAAATGTAAAGTGCATAGCTGTTGTTCATTTGTTGTATAGATACTGTGCCTTGATTATTGAAACATCAAAAAAATTAATCTTAGTTACCCTTTAATGCTATTACTGTCATTACACTATTGCATGAAGTTTAAATGTACATCAAAAGGGAATGAAGCAGTTTTAGAAGTACAATTTTGATCAAATGAACTCAAATCCTAGACAACACTAGTACATGTACATTAAGAAACATTATGAAAATGGAATTTTTTCTGAGTCATTTTGGTGAAATTTGGGCCAAGAAACCATGTACATTTTACATTGTACATTGTACATGTACATAAGGACATTCTTTATCTACACTAAAATTATCAAATTCCAAAAAGCTATACATTGTAGGTTTCCTTCACAAAACAATAACTAAATGTAAATTACATTTAAGGTCACAAGTGCATGTTTAGAAAACAAACACAATTTGCCAACATGTACACTGTACATTTGTACATGTACATGTACTATACATGTACATGTGTATACATTCATTCATTAAAATACCAAACATTACTTAGTAAAAATAACTAATTAGATCATTTGTATTATTTTCACTTACAACTCTCGTCGGTGAAAGTTATCTTTTTGAGTACGTCAAGTTCAACCTGCTGACACCCACAGAGCAAAAGTCTCAAATCCTCAGGAGCCAAACCTTCCAATAGTAGTAGGGAGGACATCATATAAACCAGACTTCATTGAATAAAAGGGGAAGAGAGAGAAACAACAAAAGACAGGAAGAAGAAAGAGGAGAAAGAATGACCCAGTAAATATGACTATTACCCTCAGTAAGCCTGGAGTGGTTCTTCAATTATCTTTATCATCCTACTTGTAGTATGGTGCGTGGGCAGATCAAAGGCACTGCCAGTGCTATAACTTCCAATAACCGCACAGTAGGAAAATGTAGCACGGTAGGAAAATGTAGCACTGTGTGGAATATATATACCATATCCCAGTTGAGTTTGGGACAAGAAAAACTGGAATAACTTTTTATAGGAATGTGGGATAAGGATGAAACTTTCACAGGTTCTTAGTCGCCAAAGTCCATCAAAATCTTTGAAATCTTGGGTCTCTCAGCTCTTGGGAACCCTGAGAACCGGGTTCTCCCTATAAACCCAATGGCATACCAAAATGACGTTTTATGACGATTTATCTACATCATAGTTTACATGTGGTCGAGAGCGCAAACTGATAATTCTTGTTTTAAAAAGCTAACAGAGCAAGATCTTTTGATAATGATGGCCATTATAAAGACTAGTTGACTCCAGTAGCTGTTGTACTGCTTATCAGGAAGAGCAAAACTGTTTTAAGAGTGAAACAACACAGCCGCCATGCTTCTATGAATATCATTAAAATACATCATTTTTGTGACGTAGCTACATTTTTCAAATTCCACGCAGCTGCTTCTACTTCCGTCCCAAACTGAACTGGGATATAGTATAGTACTGTGCAGTATAATATATATGGGCTTTCCTGTTAACCACAAGCTTTGATAGAGGCAAATCATAGCCACAGCTACATACACTAGACATGTAACAATAATAATAGTGATAAATGAGATCTGATCATCTTGCACTGGCCACCTGCACGACTTTTAAAATTTCATTTAATCCGCCCACGCACAACTACAAACCAATCAAAGCACTGATGATTTGTAGATTACAGAAATTATTGCATTCGGGACGGTCTCGACGAAAATGTAGCATTCGGCTTCGCCTCGTGCTACATTTTCCTTTCGACCGCCCCTCGTGCAATAATTTCCGTAACCTACTCTCAACAGTGCTTTAACTAATACGTAACTTACTAAAATACTCTGACCATTAGCTCCAGAAACACTACATGTAAATTAAAAACCAATAATGTATACATGCATCAGGTCTGGGGTCAATTACAATTAAATGTAATCTATTACTATTACTATTACTTGAAAATTTTAACTATAATATTACTATTACTATTACAGCCTTTTTTCAAAGTAATCTATTACTATTACTATTACAACAAAGTATATTACTATTACAATTACTATTACAATACGCCATAGATTTTTATAGGTTACTGATAAAAATAATCTAATTTTGAAGTTAATCTAAGCCATTTTATAGTTTCTAATTAAGAATGCTTTGTTATATTTATGATAAAAAGTTTCAGTACTGAGCAATAGTTCCTGGCTAACGTGCTATTTTCCTATTGTTACTTATTAGTGTAACACTGCAAGTAATAGCTATGTAATATTGAGATTACATATTACTTTGACCATTATTACTATTACTATTACTATTACTTGCTGTTGCCAAAGATTCTATTACTATTACTATTACTATTACTTGGTGCCCTGTAATCATTACTATTACAATTACTATTACATATTACTATTACCCCAGGCCTGACATGCATACATGTACATGTACTCACAGGCTGAGAGTGTGGTGTCCTTATAATGTTCAAAATTACTCTTCCTCCTTTCCCTCTCTATAGCAGATGGCAATACCAACCTAATATTGAACAATAATACACAATTATTATTATTATTATTATTATCATTATTATTATTATTATTAAACAAAAGCAACAACAGCAGGGAAGTGAACAAAACAAAACGAAGAAAACATTGGACAAGCAAAGAGAGACAAAAAAAGAAACTAATAATAAAATAAAATCAAATGAAAATATAGTTCTAATTAAGTAGTTAATTTAAAAAAGAGGAGTTGATACCATTTCCATCCTCCATACTGATCCCCCGCCATTATTATTATTATTATTATTATTATTATTATTATTATTATTATTACTATTACTATTATTATTGTTATTATTATTATTATTTTACCTATCAAGGCTGTCAATCTCATGATGCTAATATTTCTTGATACCTAAGAATAATGAAATTGAATACTGCAGAACATGCACAGAATAGAATACCCAATAAAAGTTTTGTAAATAAAAAATTAGATTGCTTGTAGTACAATGTCCACATAAATTGATGTGCTAGTACTTGGATGTACATGTACATGTACATACATTAATACAGTTTGTGTGTGTGTTTGAATGGTGCATTTGTGGCTAACTGTGTTTTGACTCTAATCCTGTCAGCCTCAGGTAGCTCTGGGAACGAGGACACTGAAGAAAGTTTTGATTCAACAACATCATCATCAAATTTGACAATAACAGCATCATCAATCTATTGGAGGGAGGGCATCAGACATTGTAATAAAATTGGGGGTAATTTGGGGGGACATTTTTCAGAAAAATCATGGCAATAGTCCATAATTTTCTTCACAATTTGACTGTTTTCAAAAATGCTCATAATTTGAAAAGATTAACAGCTCAAACTTTCAATATAGCAAAAGGACATCAATATGTATCAATAAATGTAATATAGATTTGAAGTGATTTTGTAGTCATTTTTGGAAAAAACATGGACTATAGTCTACATGCTTAAATATCCAAATTTAGCTATTTCAAGTGATAAAAACTCACTACTCCTTACATTAGTGAACTCAGGTGACTCTTGCCAGTTGGAGTGGCAGCCCAGTATGTTAATGCTAGGAGCTCCGAGTATATCAATGAAGTTATCAGGAACTGTCGGTACTATACTGTGACACCACTCAAAGGGAGATATGTAACTCAACAAACACTAGAAGAAAAGAGAATTAAAATGAAAATGAAGTAATAATTCAAGTAATTTTTTACATAATTTATATGCATCAATATGTACATGTACACATGCATGTACAATGTACATGTACAATAGTATATTCTCTTCTCTTACTTGTATGACTAATGCTGGCATTGAGTAATTGGAGGAAGTGAACACAATGGTCTGTTCACTTAATAAAGCAGCAATAACCTTGAGAATATTATCAACAGAAAGACATAAGAATGGATAGTTTAATCTGACAACAAGATGAAGATCTGAAGGAGGAGAGTGAGAGAGAGAGAGAGAGAGAGGGAGGGAGGGAGAAAGAGAGAGAGAAAGAGAGACAGACAGAGAGGGAGGGAGGGAGGGAAAACTGAAAATGAATGTACATGTACATCATAACCTCCTCCGGGTGGCATAATAATTGTTGGTGATGAAAAACCAGGTAGAGTTACTTCCTAGTAGAACAATGAATACATAATTTCTTCTATTTCCCTCTTCCTCTCTCATTCCTTCTTTATTCCCCCTCTCTCTCCCTTACTAATGAGAGGAGTCCTTCAGGTAGACAAGGTATAAGGAACAGTTTATTGGCCACATCTTCAATGGTCTCCCAAAATGAGTCCTCCCTCTCCTCCTCAGATAACAGTCCATACATACTACAATAAGAACTACATTATCATTATAGATAATACATGTAGTT
>NW_003547478.1:6952-8554 GCF_000090795.2 Amphimedon queenslandica | reverse complement strand
ACATAAGACACCAATATAACATTGAAGGCATTCAGTATCATAAGAATGATCACTGTAGTGTTCACATGTGGGTAGAAAATGCCAAAAGCAAAGCTGATATACCATCTCCTGTTCTTCTCTATAAGCAGCAAGATGTCAAACAAATTGATGAATTAAATGATTTTTCGAAAAGTGACTTTGCGATTGGTATACAGACCACTTTTCAACGAGATATGTTAATGAAATTTGGAAGTGAAGCTATTTGTATGGATAGTACCCACAGTACGAACGTTTACGACTTTTGTCTTGTGACGATTCTCGTTTTAGATGATTTTGGAGAGGGTGTACCTGTGGGATGGATGATTTCAAATCGTGAAGATGCAGCAGCACTTAGGCAATTCTTGCTTAAAGTAAGAAATGTATGTGGAGATATACAAACGAAAGTTTTCATGAGCGATGATGCTGATAACTTCTATAACGCGTGGAAGAGTATTTTTACTGTATCGAAAACGAAGAAATTAATCTGTGCATGGCATATAGATAAGACCTGGAGAAAAGGAGTTCAAGAGCACATCACAGTCAAATCAAAACAAGCAGAAGTCTATCACCATCTTAGAGTTTTACTTGAAGAAGTTACCAAAGGTACTTTTCACCTTAGACTCCAGCAATTTATTTCATGGCTCTCGAATGATGATGACTTACTAGCTTTTCTCGACTATTTTCGGAAACAGTATGTACCAAAGATTGAGCAATGGGCTCCTTGCTACAGAGGTGCCACGACAGTCAATACCAATATGGCAATCGAATCCTTTCATCGCTTACTTAAAGTTTGCTACCTTGAAAAAAAGCAAAACCGTAGAGTAGATCATCTATTACATATCCTTCTAAAGATATCTCGTGACAAAACATTCGAACGCCTCCAGAAAACCCAGAAAGGCAAATTGTCTCATCGGATCAGTGAGGTTAATAAGAGACATAGAACAGCCCAAAACATGAATGCATCGGAAGTGATTATCTCAAACACTGGAGCTACTTGGAGAATTAAGCCTACAGTACCTGATTCTCAGGAAAAGTTTTATACTGTGGAAAAAATTTCTGATGCTTGTTCGTGTTCATGTAGGATTCGATGTAGTACTTGCGATGTATGTGTCCATTCATATTCTTGTACTTGTATGGACTATCTCATTCATTCCACAATTTGTAAGCATATTCATCTTGTGGAAATGTCTTTTAACAACGTCGAGAATATCATAACGGTGGACGATACTTGTACCATTAATGAAGAAAGAATATCGTTGGATGTACAGCCAAATGATGAATTGGAAGCTCCTAGTACCGAATTATTGACAGAAGATACATGTAGTATAGAGACTCCTGATATCTCATCCTTACAATACTTAACACATCAGATTCACAATCAAGACAGTATTAATGACGTATCAGTGATGAAAGAGAAAGCTATTTCCACTTGTAAGAAGGTAGAATTGGCTTTGCGAGACTGTACAAATATTGAAGCAATAAAGGCAGGGAGGAAACACTTAAATGCTGCGTTTACAGTAATAAGATCTCTTGAAAGTAGAAGTATCACTGAGTTGCCTGTAGCAAAAAGACCGGCTTCAAATG